>NC_059558.1:5762604-6065241 GCF_905220415.1 Colias croceus | reverse complement strand
CCATCAGAACAACTCAAAATATAAAAAAGGTACGGGCTGAGAAAGGATTAGAAGAAATGGAACAATTTTATGCTAATTTAAGTGAAACGCTAAATGATGTACCACCGATGAACATACTGAACTACGACGAGACTAACTTGTCCGACAATCCAGGCACTTCAAAATGTGTTTTTAGAAGGGGCGTCAAACATCCTGAAAGGATACTAAATAGCACAAAGGGTTGTATTTCCATCATGTTTACTGCATGCGCAGCTGGGGCTTGTTTACCAACATATGTAGTTTATAAATCCTCAAATTTGTATTCCGAGTGGATTGAAGGAGGCCCAGCTGGAACTAGATATAATTGTTCCAAATCCGGTTGGTTTGATACAGCTTCATTCGAAGATTATTTTAAAACTATAGTAGTTGAGTGGGCAAAACGGATTCCCGGGCCAAAAGTAGTAATTGGTGATAATTTGTCTTCCCATATAAATATTGAAGTTGTAGAGTTATGCCAAAAACACAATATAAGGATGGTATTTTTACCACCAAATTCCACTCACCTAACGCAACCGCTGGACGTAGCGTATTTTGGCCCACTAAAAAGAGAGTGGAAAAAGATTCTGTTGGATTACAAATTGAAAAATCCAGGACAATCTTCCTTAAATAAAAAACACTTTCCAAAACTTTTGGCTCAATTATTAGAAAATATGAAACATAAGGAAAGTAATAACATAATAAGTGGTTTCAGAGCCACAGGGATATGGCCCGTAAATCCACGAAATGTTTTTAAGAGAATCCCTGAGTATTTAGACGATTCAGAATATGGAATTGATACAGCTTTGTTGGATTATTTAAAAGAATCAAGGGCTGCTAAGCCCATGCAACTAAAAAGAAGTAAGAAATTACACACAGAACCCGGAAAGTCCGTTTGTGCTGACGATATTTCGACTCAACTGACAGCACGTAAAAATAAATCTGTAAAAAAAAATACTAAAGAGGCAACAATAAAGACTAACCAAGAAAGAGACATAGAAGATATTATGGCGTGGGACACAGAAAATGAGATTTACTTAAATGAAATTACAGGTGAAGTGATAGAAAAAAAGGGAACGATTGAATACGATATGCCATCAACCTCCTTTGGAATCATCGGTTGCGGAGAACCAGCACTATGGCCCCAATTTTCACCGGTGATCTATAATCCAGCCAGACTTGATGCACTTAGTATCAAAATTATCAACATGCATTTAGGTTTAGCAGCACACTATACTAACGATCAACAAGTTGACGTGTGTGTATTAAATAAATCAATGAAAAGTTGCAGCCAGAATCGGCTTTTTGTTGCTCATGATGAGAATGATACTCCTGGATGTTTACGAACAATGACGAATATATTTTCATCTCAACCTAAAGTTATAATAACCTCAGATGTAAGAGTAACACCAAAAGAAATGATGGACATCAAGAAAAAAATTAGATTAGGTACTGAAACCATCGGAAAATCAGCCTTACAGATGAAAATTGTTGCAAAGAAAGTTGAAACCAATAAAAGAAAACAGGAAAGTGTAAATACTGGAAGAAAGGTTACGAAACGGAAGAAATTGAGACCATATTATTGTGAAACGAGTTCTGAATCGGATATTCTGAGTATTGCAAACACAGATGATTCTGAATATGAGACATTTGATGAATATCTATCAACATGTTTACAAGAGATAGAGAAAGAAAATTTCGACCCAGAAAACTCCAATCCACCATTTGGGCTTGGTGATATAAGATACTTTACAAACGATGTGAAATTAAAAGAAGAGGACTGGGTTATAGTCAAATTTGCAACAAAAAAAAGCGTAAAGCACTTTGTTGGTCGTGTACTATATTTAAAAAACAGTATTCCTACAGTAAAATTCACAAGAAAAGTAAAAAATGCAAAAGGTGGTAAGGTAATCTTTTCTTACCCGAACGTGGAGGACGTTTGTGACGTAAATGTAGATGACGTGGAAATTGTATTACCTCCTCCAAATATTTCGAGACGAGGCCAAATAATGTTTGATTTTACATTTAATCCTTCATACAACATTCAGTAATAAAATGTTTTGATGGATTAGGCGCATAATGCCACATTCGCAAAATGACATTTTAAAATTTCGTAAAATGTTACATTTTTAAATTGTCATATTCCGAAAACGCCACATCGCAAAACGTCACATTACCAAAATACCATTTTCGAAAATGTCTTATCGCAAAATCCCGTTTTCGCACAATGTCAAATAATCAAAATATCTAAATGTCACTTGGGACAGTATTTTTTTATATTTAGACGTTAAATGTTATTATGAATAACGCCACCTAGCTATAACTTTAAGAAAGACTTGATATACCTAATTATCTCAATATACTCAATATACCTAAGCAAAATATATGTGGCTTTAACTATTAAGAATGTGTAATCTTAAGAAATGGCATTTTGCGAATGTGGCATTTTGCTAATGTGGCATTTTGCTAATGTGTCATTTTGCTAATGTGGCATATTGAGAAATGACATTTTACGAGTGTCATTTTGCGTTAATATGTCATTTCCCGAAAGTGGCATTGTGCGCCTAATCCGTTTTAATTTTGATCAGCCTAAAGAAATAATGAATATGTTTATGAATAATTAACATAGAGAAGCATCTCGATTCGATCTGATTATTGTTAAGTTTTTAAAAGACTGTTTTTTTTTTTTGTTTTATGGTCCTACCCAGTTAAATTGCGTGTTTGATTTGTTTCAGTTCTATAGTTTTTGTACAAGCTGTTGGAAAAGCCAAATTAAGTTTTGTTTTAATTTATTTTGTTGAGCCTTTAAAAATGTTCCTATTACTTAGGTATGCTAAGAGTTTATTTTAATCTATAGTTTTATAATTACTGTTTGTTTTTAAAAGCTCTATTTTGAATAGGTATAGATTTATTTCATTCACTTTTTGAGATTTTTACAAGTGATATAAATCTATCATATTATGACAACTCACACTAAACAAAATAGATATACGTATTATGTTTAGTAAGAGTTGTTTTAATTTTATATCGTTTTTAAAATAGAAAGTACATATTGCAAATTTTATGATTGTTTAATTTTTATACTATTATTTAAGTCGATTGGCGGAGCTTTCCCCTTTTAATGTTAAAGAGCGAGCCACGTGTTCGTAACGTACCTGTGTACCTACACTGAACTGATTAAATAAAAGACTGACAACCCTAGCGCATCGTTTTTTTTTATAATAAAAACTACAAAAACTGAAATTCGACTTTGCCCACTCAAATTTGGCAGATAATATAAAAGATAAAACATATAGCAATAAGGTCCTGTGATAGATTGGTATTTTTTCTAAAATGATCTCTAAATCTGATGTTCTTAAGATAGAAAATACCGAAATTACAGAGGTATTTGAAAAGCGGGCAAACTTGTAAAAAATACTTTTTTTTTGGCCCGCTGCTTTAATTGAGGTTTTTAGCACATAAACATTCATTGTCTTGTTATGATCGGATATTCTATGCAAAGAATATTACATTTATCAATGATTTAGCACAATCACTAACTGAACATAATATTTTTTTCAAAAAATATATAAGTTAGAAAAAAAAAAGCAAGAAATCTGGGCAAAGTTGTACGGTTTAACGGTAAGCGCGGGGACGATGAGCCGTTAGCGCTGGAATTGCAAGTTCGGAGCCTGTTCCGAGGGGAGGCGATTACGTTACTATTCCGATTAGTGTGCGTTGCAGTAGGGAGTTTAATACAAACCATTCTGAACGGCTCGAGGCGATACGGTTACGATCCCTTTCCGATCCCATATGTGTGCTGAGACCCTTATGTTGACAAGTTACATCAAAACTATAGAAACTGTATAAAAAGAATTTGACCAGATTGATTTTAAATAAGTAATCTTAGAACTGTCAATTTAAGCTTCACAATACTGTGTATCAGTTAATTTCAGTCTTACAAAAACAATGAATTTACCACGTACAAGTTGAAAACACTTATTTTCATATTATTCAATTACTTATAAAATACACATACCATAGTTAAATAAGCCAAAATGATTGCCAAATATTATAAATGAAATGCTAAAATATATTTTATACAGTTTAAGTAGCGATAGAGTCTAGTAGAATGAAACGGAATTTCCAAATATCTAAAACAAATAATAATTAATGTTTGAAATTTATTCGCACTGCAAAATATCATGAATTTGTACAAAATAAGTCCTAGTTATTTCATAGATTATAGATGGGTTTAAATAAATGTTGCCAGAGACTAAATGTTTATGGAGCTTTGTAATTAATTATTATATATTTAAATGAATATTGGATTTTATACCGGTAATAATAAGACGCATTTAAGTTATTAAATTGTTATTTATGCTTACAAATGTTTCGTAAACTGTTCCGAATTTATTTGAACTACAGCCGCAATACTGTATGAGCAATTTTTAATTTTATTTAATTAAAATTCAAGGGTGAAATATCATAAAGCCATTTAAAATTAATATAATGATTCATGAAGCAATTTTGCGAATTCATAAACGTCAAAGATACTTTCAAATATTAAAATATACTATATTTTTCATGAGGATCTCTGAGAGCTGGCTGGTACTCTGCACAATAATGAAATACGTACTTAAATCTTTCCAATAATTGTTAGTTTTTGAGGAATAATCAACTATATTCTTAAAAATACCGAAACACGAAGTAATTTTTTTAATACCTATGTACCTACAAGTTACTACCTTTATCTAGTAGATGTGCATAGTACTTAAGATATCTACTGCAAGTTGGTTAAAAATAACTACTACCCGGTTACATTATCTCTGGACCTCGCTGGAATGTGAAGCCCCTCCCCGTTCCCCTTTCACCACCTCGCGCTCGCCCCGGCGCGTCAGTACGGTTAGCAATTTCGTTGCCGTTGCAACGTGACGTCATCGACGCCAGGTCCAGAGATAATGTAACCGAGTAGTATAAAGATTGTTGTCTATGGAAAATGTATAGTATAAGAGCATTTACTTGCTTAATATGTGTCTTAATTGTTTAATAGGTGTTTCATGTTATTATTTAAGATATTATATGAATCGTTGTAGCAATTAAACCCAACTCCAATTAAAAATTCTTTATTTACCTTTAAGTAAAGGTATGTTGTGTGTGATAGTCTAAAATTAACAAAAAATATAAAATGTGTTAGCATAATTACTGTGATGTTTATATTCTGCGCAAAACATATTAGAATCATGTACTTATATGGCAACATTTGAGGTTTTGACAATGCCCTATTGTTTATGGTTCACAGCGTTTAAATTTTGATTCAAAAAAGTATTTTCAATTGATTGTCTAGGCAAATCATATCCCTCTGTAGAATAATAATTATTATAACAAGCTTAGAGCTATTGAATCAGAACAATACTATGTAACCAATTTTTTTACACAATATTCCGTCAAACATAATATTTTCATCAGTATTATAAGAATAAAGAAGTAGAAATAATAATTATTCTGCATATATATACATATTTTTTTCGATAACATTGTCATATGATTACATGAATTCATATTGATGAAGCAAATAAAGTGTTTATATTTGTATGATTTTTATTACTAAAATCCTTAACCACGATAACCCCCCGATCAAAGTTCATGTAGCCTACCTAGTACCTACTGAATCTGCAGTTAATAAATATTAAATCACTTTTTTTATTAATAATAGGTAGTAGGAGAGCCCAAGAGGGGATCTTATATCATGACATCTCAAAAAATAAGCACCTTGTGATTATGCTTATTCCTCAGACATTTTTTTGCAAATGGGCTATTGATCTACAAACTTCTTGATGATCAATCATTTTTATAAAATAGAAATGAAATTGATAAAAAAATGTGGAACGCTTCACGATTTTGCGTGTCATCCTTGCGCAGGGGCCATGCTAATCTTCTCTGTATCGTTCCAATTTTAGTATATGTACTGCCGAAGCGAGTACACTTGCTGAAGTTAAAATACTTAATATATAGTTAGTGATACAAAAAAAATCTACATCGCGATTCAGGATGAGCTGATGATTCAAAATAGTGCCACTAGAGGGCACTCGTTTTAAAAGGTTAAACTTAAATCTAGAACTACCTAGACTTTTCTTACAAAACAACATAAAATAACACCTGCAGATAATAATGTACCTATTCTAGATAATTTAAATTCATAATATCTTTAGTTAGTTTAGTTTATTATCTATGACTAATATTTATTGGTTAAAACTTAAAAGGTTGTATATTGCCTGCAGAATGCGTCACTCTTTTTTCCTGCGCTCTAAGAACCAATGAAAAATCAAATCGGCTTCTTCAACTAATAAACTACCAATCAGAAGCTAAAAGAACAAACGTCACATGCGCAATTGACGAATACGTAAATACGAAAAAAATAAGTCGGAACTCGGAACGCCATTTTCAGTCCGCTCCTTTCGTAAAAACGTGTTGAAAATTTTGTCGTTTATCGAGTGAACGCATTATTCTATAGATATTATTTAGTATTTAAGAATACAGACGAAGTAATCATGGGAGTAACAGTTGAAACTATTTCTCCTGGTGATGGTAAGTTTATTGAATTTATTTAGCAATGTAGGTAATGTAAAGATATTTTTAAAATCGTGGTTGAAACTATCTATAAATTATTTCTGAATTATATACCATTCTGTTTCTTTTTACGTGTTCTCTGTAAGGGTATTTTTATTTATTTATTAATAAAAAATTAAAAAAATAATAACCTTGAAAGGAAAGACCGGTTACCGGTTTAATCTCAAATCACATCTTTATCTCTAAACTGCTATAAACTCTGCTGGCTTAGAATCCTTATCTTTATTTATATTAGGTACTTTTAATCCGTCACTTGAAAATATCAAAACATTTTAGTATTAGTAGGTAATAAGTGCCATATTATTACAAATATTACAATTCATACAATATGATATTCTACATATTATATAACCTACATCCTTATACCTAACAAGTACATACATCACTAAGATAGTTAATAAATAATTCTCACTGTTACAGAGGCCACATACCCTAAAAAGGGTCAAACCGTCGTGGTGCACTACACAGGCACCCTGACGAGCGGACAGAAGTTCGACTCTTCCCGCGACCGTGGAAAGCCCTTCAAGTTCAAGATCGGCAGAGGAGAAGTTATCAAGGGATGGGATGAGGGTGTCGCTAAGGTAATGCAGTCATTCTGCTAGTATCTTCGATTAATGACATATCACAAACTCTTCAGCTTTATAATATTAGTATATTAGTATGAACGCGCTAATCTCAGGAACTACTGGTCCGATTTGAAAAATTCGAGTTTGATAGCCCATTTGTTGAGTAAGGCTTTATCATGCTAAGACCAATAGGAGCGGAGCAATGTAGGTAAAACCGCGGGCACGGCTAGTAAAACATAAACCTTTTTAAAAGCCTTGATTAAATAATTCTTTTTTATTTTATATTACTTTTCAAAAGGTCATCTATAAACAATTATTAAAGTGATGTCTCTTCAATACTTGTATTACATGTTTAGTCCACGCACTTACTGTGTTCAAAAAAATGTATATTTACATACATACACACACGCACTCACATTCAAACACGCACGCACAACATATGAGTATATCAACTAAAACATGAGTAAAACATATAATTTAAATTTTATTTTGTATAACTAAATCATAGCTAAATTACTTAAATTATTATTTAAGTTAATATTATGCTATAGTTCTGTTACTATTGTGACATTAAGGAAGGTGGACCCCAAAATACAGGCTATCCTAGTTTGGGTTCCCAATGTGACATGTTTGTAATTTGTATCTAACCCTATCCTAATAATACTACTTCTCCTCTACCCATCTTTCTTAATATATATAAATCTCGTGTCACAATGTTTGTCCTCAATGGACTCCTAAACCACTTAACCGATTATAATAAAATTCGCACACTATGTGCAGTTTGATCCAACTTGAGAGATAGGATAGTTTAAATCTCAAATCGTTTTAGAGAAAGCGGGCGGTAAGCTAGTCGTTCAATAAATGATTTTTATTTTTATTTCAGATGTCAGTCGGTGAACGCGCCAAGCTGACTTGCACCCCCGACTATGCGTACGGCCAACAGGGCCATCCGGGAGTCATCCCGCCGAACTCCACCCTCATCTTCGATGTGGAACTCATTCGTCTGGAATAAGCACAACATTCTCTCTCATAGACACTTAGATTCTTGCTGGTAACTTATTTTCTGAACCCATTGAGCCCCAAGCGGCCCAATTGGTCCCAGACTTAATAGATTTTCTATTGTGTCTGTGGTTCCGGGGCCTGAGTTATTACCTCAAATCTATGAATGTATGTAGGTAGTCAATTCTCTATTGATATGAGTGAGTTAAATGTTTAAAAATAATTAAATACTATGTGCGTAAGACTTATGGAATACTCACTTTTAAAGACGATTTCCAAAGCAAGATTACAACTGGGAATTGATACAATCTTTTCATGATATTTACTTGATAAATAGTGAAAATATAGAAGATACGTTACCAGATTTATGTGTAAGCAAAACCATGAAATAAATTTACTTTGCACCAAAGTGCATTTAACTGCATTGTTTTAGCTACATTCCGCAGTGACGTCAATTATTTGTCTGTGGTTTTTCTATTTTACAGTTTTCTGAAACATTAAGTTTACTTTTTTTATTGTAAAGATACCAAAAGCTTGTAAGGTTTAAGAATAAACATTGTGAAGGATTGGAATTGTGTTTTTATTTTTACACCCTTGTTAAATAGTGCACACCTATACCTAATAATATAAAGATGACAGTTTGCTATAAGCTTAAAAAAATGTTTGTTTGAACACGCTTACGTGTTGTACACAACGTTTGTTTGTACACAAAATATATGTTACAACTAATACAAATATTGCACGCCTCATAAGCGAAGCGTTGAGGTGGGTACTACTGTCACTTCGCGCAAAACATCTGATTTTTCAAACTTAAAATGTCTTTAAGTATCATAGGTACTTTGCACTTGTAAGATAATACCTAAGGATAATACATACACACACATATTAAGAAAAAACACTATTTTTAACATTCATGATATTTTTGATGTCATTTTTGTTATTTAAACTAGTTAAAAAACAGTTTAAAAAAGTTCTGTCTTGGACGTCCGTGTTTCTGTATGTGCGGAGGATTTTCTTGTTAACTAGTTGTTAACACGATAGCGACCGAAATACTTTACTAATCGAGTCTTTTTTTTCTCTTACGCTTGAGTATGCTCAGGAATAGAACCCTTTCATTTTTCAGGGTCTGATTCGATGTGGTTTAATTGTTATTATATAAACAAAAATAATAATTAATAAATAATTATTAAAAAAAAATTATTTTATAAAATTGAACATGTAGAAAATAAAAAAACTTTCATGTGCAATTTTGAAAAAAAAAATTTTTTTATTGATTTTGAAAATTCAAAAATTATTTGATGTTGGCTAACTTTAGAATCATATAATTACTAATTAGGATATATTTATTAATCCTTCATGTTTGTTTACATAATATGTCTTGCAGTATTCACGGTTATATTCATTTCACCTCAACCGTATATTCAAACCCCTCCCTATTTCCAGTTCTGCCAACAGATATATTTCCCCTTAATTATGAATTTCCCCTTTAACTATGACAATACCGACAACATACCTACATACCGACACAGATCTATGAAAAAGGACACTGGGGGCATGCAAAGGTGGATATATTTACTATTCAGATCCTATAGTTTATGTAAATGAAAGACATCGCACTCTCGTGTGTAAAAGCGGAAGCCGCGTCGTAAATTTTTTTAAACTGTAGTATCCTAACTACTTCTGAGATAACTATATGTGATCATAATTTTTTTTTATAGTCTGTGCCCGTCCGCTTTTTACATGAAAAAAAGCCAAGATCTAAAAATCGGGGGTAGGTACTATAGTTTGAGCTAATAAATAATATTAATTAAAAATAGAGTTTAGTATAAAAATATTATAAAAATTGGTCAGTAACGATGGATATACTTTATTTAAGTGTATATTATTTTGACATAAATTGATATTTGAGTGTGAAAAAAATTTTTGGGAAAAAAATAAATTTTACAACCTCAAAATACCGTTCTGATTACGGCATAGAGACTCGAAGAGCTGGCGCACACGTGCTACGCACATGTGTTGAACGGTACTTGGCGCCAGGCTCTATCGAGCCTGTTAATATTACCATCTAATTTTACAGTAGTGACACCTTGAAAGATCTTGAGACAGTACAAGAGCATTGGCACATGAGAACAAGTGTATCACATACTTATATTATATACACCTTTATAAATAATCAATTTTATTGTAAAGGATGAGATTATGAGGCGTGCACTTTTGGATTTTCCAAACTTTAGACTACTATGGCCATACTGTTTTATATTGTATTTTGAACGTGCACATGTGCCTCAGTAGTCAGGACAAGAAAATAAACTCAATGGGGTATCAAGGCCACACAAAAACCATCGTATAAAATATATTTTTTTAATGAATAGCTTTTTTAATTAATATAGTAATAGTACTATTAACTACTTAAATACTTAATTACATATTATGTATAATTTCGATACCTAATTACAAAATTCACATAGATTGTCGCAGGCCTTGAGCGCGGGGACCGAATCTAGAAATTCCGTAACGAAAAAACCTCACGCTCCCCACTCCGACGGGCGGAGGTGTGGCTTGAAGGCATGCTATCCTATGCTATGCTATGCTATAGCCTTCTCTATCTCCTGTAGGAGATACAGGAGATAGTGAAGGCTATGATGCTATGCAATAGCTTTACCGCGGCAATCCCCGAGTGCCACCATGTGGCACACGTTTTTTTTTTTGATGATTCATCGATTCAGCGTATGTTACTGATAAATAATATCCCACCAAAAACATAAATGTAAAATTTGGAGCCGAGTTCAATCGTTGACTTAATTTGCCAAAAAAAGAAATGAGATCTAAATGTGTGCCAAGTTCTGCAGACAGTCCAGAAATTTATTTACAAAGATGTATTAAGTTCGGTTGACTGAAAACTCAATTGTTTTATTTTCCCTTAGAGAACGATGTTTATTCCAAAATATAACTTTTTTAATTTGAATAATATAATTATTTTCACAAAGCAAACAACTAATGACATATTGAACCCCATAATTTGATGAGGCTAGTTTTACATACTGCTTATATTTTGTGAGGATCTAAAAACTAGCCTCATCAAATTATGGGGTTCAATAGGTCATTAGTTGTTTGCTTTGTGAAAATAATTATATTATTCAAATTAAAAAGGATTAACTAGTTTTGTATTATGCATTATATTTATACTAGTGGTTCGCCCCGGCTTCGCCCGTGGTACATATTTCGCAATAAAAGGTAGCCTATGTCCTTTCTCGGATAACAAAATATCTCCATACCAAATTTCATGCAAATTGGTTCAGTAGTTTAGGCGTGATTGAGTAACAGACAGACAGACAGAGTTACTTTCGCATTTATAATATTAGTATGGATACTCTGTATAGATATTATTAATTATATCCTCACAGTATATCCTACAGTTCTAGTTCAAAACATTTTTAATACCTAGTTTAGAAGGGAGGGTCAAAAAATTTGAAAGAACGCCTCACGTGATTTATGGACGCCCCCTAAGCATTGATATGAGATATACATTGCCCCTAAGTGACTAATAATTATTTAAATCACACTTGACCTAATAAGCAGAGCTAAATTAATAAGAGTCGTACATTTCGTTGAAATACTATTTAGTACGATAGAGCTTTGTTTGAATCCTAAAAAAATATTACCAAACGATATTACAGCTGAGAATCTAGAAACGGCACGCATATCGCAGCAATTAAATAATAATAATCAATGGCGCATTCATGTGTTCGTTCGACGCCGCATAGACGTGGCATAGACCGTTATATTTAGCGAGTTCCCCTCACCCACCCGCTCGCTACCGTGTCCGTACCATTCGAGCTCGCAATAAACGGAAAGAGAAAGAGAGTTCTAGAATATTTGTATTACCATTTACCAAACGTCGCTTACCGCTTAGAAGCGTTGCGTGTTCTTGCTTTTCTCTTTTTTATTAAACTTGATTGAATAGCTTAAAGGTGTAATTATTGTAGCTATATCGATTGTAATATATTCAAATCAACTAGTCAAATTAATTAATTACATAACTAATTAAATCATGACACTTCAATAATTATTTATTTATAACCATCGAGATATATGTACTACGTAGTACATAATATATCTCGATGTTTATAACCTATTTTTTGATTTCTATATACATATCTATTAATCTATTATATTATTATGTTCTTCTGTTTGGAGACATTTGTGTATATTATGAAGGTATGTAGGAGAAAAATCCAGGTCTTAAAATTATTAGGACCTCCACCTCTGGCTTCTTCCGACCAGCCGACCAGAGTAGAGTCGAAAGAACTTTAAGGAATGTGTTTTTATTGATGATTCAGAATAGCGAGGTAGGTCGAAACAAAGAAGTTTAATACAAAAGCAGTGGTAAGCGAGGTACACAATGAGTAATAGATATAAACGCCGAGTTGGGACGGTGTTGGAGGAACAATAGATAATAGGAAAAGGTGAACAATGGGACGCTAATGACGGTACAGACCCACCGGATATCAATTAGATATGAGTAAATCGATCTGCACATCTCCGAAACCTCTTTAACTATCTACAGAATAGTCGTGAAACGGAGAAATGATATTATCTAGATAAGCAAGAAACATGAATAGTATAATCAATATACCTACAATGTATCGTACAATGTTACCACGCGCTCATACTCGAACTCGATTCACTCGAAATAATAATAGTTCCAAGCGGTTTTGCAGTCGAATTATTTTTATTCCCCAGTCAACGTTCTACCTATTCGAGTCGGGTATACAAGGTCATTACATGCGACGGAGATATATGCGGCCCATTCCGGCACTAAAATATAGGTACTTTTGTAGACGCTGACGGTCGTTTATTGAAACGCGGTTGCTGTAGAATAGCTAGACAGAGACAGCTAATACAATACATGAAGTGAGTAACAGAGATGACAGCATTGTCGGAACTTTGTAATCTGCCACAGCCGATTCTGGCATGCGCTCTACTGGCATTGCCATCTGTGTCTGTTCTTGGCTTGCCCGCAGGCCGCATGTGAGTGAGTGCAACAGAATTTTATATTAACCGAGTGAGCAGAGAGTTGAGTTCGATCGAACGGTTTGTTCGTACTGGTGAAATTTTGTGTATTGGTGTAAATTAAATTAGGACATTTGTATTGATTTACATAAATTGTATTGTGCAATATACCTAGTTCTTTTTGTATTGTACTGATTAATGGAAGTATTTGACTGAAAAGCGCATAAGTAGGTATAATGAGTGGACGGCTGACGCCATTCTTGGTTGACTTTTACTCTATAACCGGCCATCTTGATTTTTCGTGCCGTTTCGTTTTCTAAAGAAAAAGCAGCAAAGACAAAACTGGATTATAAGAAGTGTTTTGTGAAAAACCGGCAAAAACTTTTATTTGTTAAAATGTATGCCTGTGTTTATGTCATGAATTAGTTTCGCTGTTGAATAGTGTGTACAGTGCAGTGAATTGTACCGAAATATCTTTAAAGAACTTGAAACGATTAATTCGTTCTATTTTATAACTGGGACTGGACAATGAATGTAAGTTCTTATTGTAAACCATAATAATAGCGCATGTTTGATTGTTGTTGTTATTGTTTTGATGTGTAGTCTAGTTATCTAAGGAAAAGTTAAAATTTTAGAATAATTGTTGAAATGTGGATTTGTTTTGATGAACAAACATTGGCATGTAATAAGTTAATGAGCTTGTCTTTAGAATTCGTCTAATTTTTTTGTTTGAGTAATTTTTCAAAAGTGGGTATAAAGCAGTATAGGTAAAGTTTGTTTTAGTTATAAACATTTTTTAATTTTCATCGATCCTTTAATTTTGTTTCTTGTTTATTTATATTCCAATTAAACATAGTACTTTTTATGCAACTACTGAAAAATTGTTTTATCTCATTTATTATACACATTTCATAAAATACCTAATCGGTCAAAAAAAGTTTATTCAAAAATCACTTTTTAAAGTTGATTTTACTAATTGTTTTCAGGATAACAATGGCCACCAAGCTTGAATCTGAATTTCCTCCGTCTCCTCAAAATTATAAGTCAGGTGTGTTTTCTTTAATTTTTATTGTTTTAATCAATATATCATGCATCATAAGAAATAGGCAGATACCTTTTAAAACATGCCAGTTATTATTTTATTTTTTTATAATTACTCAGGACTTTGTTATCTAGTTACTTTAAGTTTTATAAAAATACAAATTGAATAAATGTTTTTACTTTTTGATATTATTTGCTAAGTCAAAAGTAAAAAAGCAGCATATTATAATTAAAATTCACAATAGTGAAGCTAAATTAACTTGGGTTTATTATTCAGATCTAAGCGTGAAAAGAGTTAAAGTATAATATATAGGTATAAATAATTAAATGAATTTGCTATTTATGTTATGCTTAATGGAATAAGTTCAAGAAGTTATAAATTTAAAAAAAATAATCTTAAAATTATTTGATGGTCTTTTGAATATGTGAGGAAAAAATTTGGTGTCAGGGCCAAACAATGCCAATACCAAATTAATACAAAAGTAATCACTCTGAACGAATTACAATCAGATTTTAAGATTCCCATATTTAGAAATCAATTTCTTTTCCTAAATCTCTTCTGCAGTGTCTTCTCTTTGAACGCATGAATTTCTGCATGACATAAATATTTTCAAATATACAGGGTGACTTGATATAGGTGTAATAGTTTTAAAAAGGTGAAAGTATAGCTCATTTGGAGTCAAAAGTAAATATTACCTAGCCGAAACTTATTAGTTTCAGAAAAAATTAAAGATTAAAATCTTTTTATTACTTATTGTTATCTTGTCAACCTGTATAGGTCATCTGAATTATGTGTAAATATAATTTATGGGTTATAATATTTATGTTAGTTATGTTTTAAATAAAAAATCTGTATTTAGAAAAGTTTTTTAGTCATTTAATACAACTATAAAAATCAAACAACCGATCAATGTAGTTGTACATATTTCTTTTTAAAACCTTTTTGTAGAGATATATTATAGTACAGATGAAACCTTTTTACTGATTACATTTAATTATAATAAACTTTTTTTTTCAGATGGAGATGAAGATGTAGATCACAATGACCAGGAACAAGATGAAGAAGAGGTAGAAAAACAAAAGCCAGTTAATAATAATGTTGCTAATATCTTAGCTCGATTACAGTCTTCTGGGGCACTTATAAAAAAACCGAAAAAAGAATTCTATTGCTTCACCTGTAAACTAGACTATCCCGATTGGGAAGAGTTAGAGAACCATCTCATACAACACGTCTCGCTACCTTCAGTAGTACTCGACAAACTGCCTTCCGACGACGAGGATGCACCTCCTTCGGGAGACGAAAACTGGTCTGATGAAGATGATGAAGAATCTCCATCTAAAGCACTGCCTAAAACACCACAAAAGATAGATATATCACAGATACTTAAATCAAAAGCAATATCTTTAAAGAAACCAAATGATAATGACTCGAAAAATACTAACTCTGCTTTAAGTAAATTAAGTGGATTAGGATTTATAATCAAAAGCAACACAACACCTATCAAAACAGAAAAACCAGATAGTGAAAATAATGATGTGATGCAAAGATTAGGAAAACTAGGTGGGATAAAGTTAAAATTAAAATCTGACGGCAATAACACCAATACTTTTAAGGTTGTGAATGGATTGAAAGATTTCAAAGCGTCAGATGATGAGGATGAGGATGAAGATGAAGATAAAGAACCAGATGATGACAATGACAATGATAAATCTGGAGAAAATGATGAGTCAATAGAAGAACAGAGCAGTAATCATTCTCGAAAACCTTCTGAAAGTGATGATTCAGATCCTGGTAGTAGTAAAAATGCAGTACTTAAGCAACAAATAGGCACTCCTAGAAAAGAGGGAAGGGATGTAACAAAAAAAATTACGCCCATAAAAATACAAGAAGAATCGAAAGCACAGGAACGACGAAGACCTGCCGTAAAACAGACACCAAAAAGGGGAGCAAATGTTACAGCTAAAGAAGTTGCAAGTGAAGGTGAAATAACGGAATTAAGAAGGACATCGGTACCAACTACACCCGACCGGCGAGAGTCAAACGAACATACAGATAATGTAGTTGTCAAACAAGAAGTGCAAGACCCTACTGAAGAATCTCAATCATCATCCAATACTTTGTTCTCAGGTCAAGTGAAAACAGAAAGAATGTCGCCCCCTCTACCAGATAGTTCTTCCACACCAATGATAACTAAAATTAAAACGGAAAATGATGCCTACCCTCCCTCCACTACATCGTCCAGTAATGTCACAAATCCTCTATTACCCGTCACAAAAACTGAAGAAACTATGACAATAATTGAAATAAACGGTGATTCCAATGACGAAGATGACGACTGTTGCGTCGTTTCCACAACTCCTGCGCCTGACATTAAACCTAAAATAGAAAATACAATAGTTGAACCTAAAATTGAAACTGTGGTTACACCAACTTATCCTTCATCTACATTTCCAACATCAAGTGCCTACACCATGCCTTCAACAAATTATAGTTCCACTTCTGGTATATCTGGTCCACCACCCTTGCATTCAACGCAAAAGCAACATTGTTTCAATTGGAATCCGCCAGATTCAAAACCGCATATAAATATGTTAGAAAAGAGTGCAGATGATATTTTCGATAGCCTTCTTTCAACGTCTAACAAAAAAGAATCCATGATGTCAGATGCTAATGAATACATTTCATTAGATAAATTAGGATCACAGCATACTTGTGATGTTTGTAATACTAGATTTACGGATACCTCATTATTAGAAGAACATAAAAGAATGACTGGACATTCTCAAAGTTTAGTTACACCATCATCGTCAATGCTACTTCCCTACGCTCCATCGTCTAATATACTCTCCAGCTTGTTACCTGTGAATCAAATAGCAGAACAAGTAGGCAAGCTGTCTACTATTGGTGGTAGCGGACCTGGGTTCACACATCAACAGAATGTTATGATAAATATACAAGCATACCCTGGTGGTGGTGGAGTGATGATGCCCCCACAAGCTCCCTACAATTCTTATCAAAGTTCTCCAAATATGCAATCAAATTACCCTTCAACTAGTAACATGTATGGACAGGGACAAGCAATGCCTGGACAATATCAAGGCAATAATTACATGGGTTCTAATATGCCAGGCTACGATCAATTTTCACAACAAATCCCGAAAACTAGTTATATCAGCACCATGCCACAAAATACTTATGCCACTCCACCAGCGTATTCTACCAGTTCTCCACTCCAAAGCATGCAACAAAGTGTATATGGCCAAGGAAGCATGATGAATCAACAGCCAGGCTCGATGGGACCTCCCGGTTCTCCGAGTCAACCATATGTTGCGGTATGCAGTCCAGGTGGTTTAATGAAAAGCGCTGGCATTAAAATTCAAAATGTTCAGACATTTTCTCCTGGACAATTAGGCAGTGGATCTTCGAACATGTCTTCCGGAGGGCCCGGTAAAGATATGGGACAAATTACTGCTCCAGGACAACCTATCGGCGGGCAAATGCCGCCGCCTACTCAGGTTAGAATGGCTGCTAATGTCACAAATACAGGCCCTAGACCTCGTATGCCAGGTGTAAGAGGTCAGAGACCCACAATTCGGCCAGGAATTCAGGTGCATGGCCAGGTTAGGGGTGGGAAACCTAATCCTCGCATGCCAATGAAGCGACCGGCTGGGTCTGTTGGAGGACCAGGACAAAAACGCCGAGCAGATATGTTACTTCCTGGAAAACACGACAATGAAGATTGTCAAGTTATGGCGATGCAGAAACAAAGAGAGGGTCTTCCGATGATCCAAAGTGTTCAAGGTGCCAAAGATAAATTGAACCTCGGCAGTCAAATATCTATAACTAAGAAGACAGTTAACCGTGAAGCGAATGCAATGGCTAATGTGTTGGCGTCCAGAGGTATTAGCGTTAAACAGAAACAGAAAAGTAGATCGCCGACTCCAGAAAGGCCTCTTCCTCATATACCTAATCTAGGAGCGGGAGTTAGTATAAAACATACTTCGAAATCAAGTACATTTTCGATACCCGAAGCGAAGGTTGGCGGCGGAATGTTAGCATGTAAGATGTGTAAAAAGATGTTCATGAATCAGAACTCATTGCAAGTGCACATGACAAATGCGCATCCACAAAGTAAACTAAACTTTTATAAGTGTGACGAATGTCCGGCTTCTTACCCCAAATCTTTACAGTTACAACATCATAAAAGAGTGTTTCATAACGTCAGTGGTGCAAACAAAGAGTTAGGTTTGCCAGTGGTTGATCTCTCAGAACCAGATAATTTAAAACGGTTAAGTAATTTAGGTATATATAGTTTTATTCCGTTAGCAAATCGGGAGCAGGCCGACGGTTGTTTCGGTATACCTGTGATATCCGTTCACAATATGCATTCTGGTTTTACGAATAGTTTGCAAGCCCTTGGTGCAGATGGACTGTTAAGCTTAGGTCCTTTAAAACCTTTGCCGAAGTAAAAAATGGTATAAAGTTTTTTTTTTTTTTATATAGAAATTGTGATTGAGTTAAATGACTGATTTATTATATTATGTTTGAGAAGATAGATTTATTTTATTGATAGAAATGAAAGTATTGTTTTTTTTTTGGTTTTGTAAATCTGTAAAGTTACATGCTGTAACTGTATTAAATATATACAATATAATCCGTTTAGTAGGACAAAGGTAATTTATTTCTTACTATAGCATTATAAATAATACTATTATGACTATTAAAAATAATATAGTTCAGGATACATCGCCCATTTTTGCAAGTGACTACTATCAAGCTGATTTTCCGTTTGTAGCTTTATTTTGATGAGACACCGAATAATTTCGTGTACGAAACTCTCGATTGTGGTAGCTAACAGAGATAACAAGGATAAAATTTTTTGATTTGATGGTTCTCAAATATTTATTACGCAATTTGTAGGACAATATGTCTGTTGAATTATATACACATAAACTAAGTGAAAACAAAAAAATCAGCTTGTTAGTAATCATTTATGATGACCTCGTTATCGATACACTTTGGAAAGGGGGACTCTTTGAACCAACCATAGATTTTGTAGGACAAATATTTTTTCGAATAATTTAGGTAATTATCTTGAGATTGAACAAAAAAAAAATCAGTTGGTAATAAATATTTGAGAACCATCAAATCAAAAATTTTTATCCTTGTTATCTCTGTTAGCTATCACAATCGAGACTTTCGTACACGAAATTATTGGGCGTCTCATCAAAATAAAGTTACAAACGGAAAATTAGCTTGATAGTAGTCACTTGCAAAAATGAGCGATGTATCCTGAACTAATATTAAAAAGTATTTTCTTTCTTTTTTTTTGACAAGTCATTAGGTCATTAGGTCATAAGTGGATTATATTGTATATTCATCGAATGTACTTTATATAGTTTATTAACATGAAGCGCAAAAACCATGTTTATCTTTTTGAGATTGAACATAGTTCCTTGGGGTTGTCAGTTTAACTGTCAAAAACAAAACACAAACTGCAATTAATTATGATAAGAGGAATATTGTAAATTAATATAAACCATAACTTAAATAGTGTAATAAGAACTTAATATCTTATTGAATATGAAAATAGGAATTAAAACTTTATTTTTGTAACATAATGCCAATGGCCTTATGAATTCATCTATATAAGCAGCCTTGTATAAGCATTTCTAAATATCTCAGTAAATTAATATTCTATTGAATAAATAATATTGAAACAAAGCGTTGTATTATTTTTATCCTTTTCAAAAATCTGAGTACCAAATTTTCATCAGTTGAATAATATTTGACGGATGAAAATTTTATTTTATCAAAAGTACTGTATATTTTCATCCTTAAATTGATGTGACAATGACTGGAGAAACAGAATTGTTGGGTATGTAATTAACAGTATTATACAGGGTGTAATCGTTAAGTGTGCACAGGCGATTATTCTGTGACTATTGCAAATATATAAAAATTTTAAACTGATATTGATAGCCTTTTACCTAATGAGTAAAATGACAATAATAACTTTTTAAAAGCAAAACGGGAAATATCCAAAAATTTTACATCAAACACTCCCATACATTTAGTATGACATATGACTATCCCGAACATGTAATATCATGGACCCAATAAATATTTAGATTATATTCGTCCATGGTAATATGAAGAATTTTGCTTATCTTTTTTGTTTTGTGCTTACTTTGCTAATTTTAATGAAAATTCATGCAATAGTTACGGAATAATCGTCTGTGCATACTTAACGATTACACCCTGTATACATACTAGCTATTGCCCGCGTCGTCAAAAGTAAATATAAAAATAAAAGTTTTTAATAGAGCCATCTATCGGAATTTAGGAATGATTGAAATACATATCACAAAAAAAAAAACCTAGCCTTAAACTATTTTAATTGCAAATGATCACAACACAGCTTTTATCAATTTATTTTATTAGGTAGGTACTATAATAATTATTTATATGTGGAGAGTCGACAAGAAAATTTATGTGTGTGTGTGATGATCTTTTAAATTCACATAGATTTAACAAAATCTCTCATTTTTTTTTTTGATAATGTGTTCAGAGACTATGTCCTGCACTGCACACCTCCACCTTGCAGATATCTATTTATTAATACTTACTAGCTGCTCCACGCGGTTTCACCCCCGAGGCTCCACTCCTGTTGCCCGTAGCGTGATAAAATATAGCCTATAACCTTCCTCGATAAATGAGTTATCTAATACCGAAAGAATTTTTCAAATCGGACCAGTAGTTCCCGAGATTAGTGCGTTCAAACAAACAAACTCTTCAGCTTTATAATATTATTATAGATTATAGATGAGAGTAGGTTAGTTATCTAGCAGTATCTGGCATTGGTAGGATTGATTTGATTTAAATACTGAAGAAGTTTGTTGAAGGAAGATTTGTACTTCATTTAAAAATAGAGTATCGAAGGTATGTTTCAACAATTAGTAAAAAAAATAAAGCTTAGAGCTATATCATATAACTGAAGTTGTTATCTTCTCTATAATGAAAATGAATCGCTAAACGTGTAATCGCAAAACTCAAGAACTCAAGAAAAAGAACGGCTAAACCTATTTAGTTAATTCTTTTTTATAATATTCCTTGAAGTCCGAGGATGGTTCTTATGAAAACTTAAACATGTACAACGGGCGAAGCCTGGGTGGACCGTAAGTGTAAAATATATTGAAGAGTCTATACAATGATCAACTGGCCGACTGTTCTAGTATATCTTGTCCTTACTTCTAGGAAACCATAAATAAATCATGTGGTATAACATGTGTTTGTATTAGTGAGATGCCGAGTTGTGTTACAACCCTACCTAATACTATTTGTATACGTAGTAGGTATATTATTATTAGTCTGTGATACTATTATAGATGCGAAAGATTCTGAAGATGGATGTACGTTTGTTACTCTTCCACCAAAAAACTACTGGACGGATTTGGACGAAACTTAAGAACGATAATATAGGTGATCAGAATAAGAGCCAGCGCGCAAGAGCAACTTTTGTCTCCGCAACTATTTTGTCTCTCCCATCAACTCTAGGAAGTTGCGTGGATGAATTGCGTATCCCATAGAGTTGATGGGAGAGACAAAATAGTTGCGGAGACAAAAGTTGCTCTTGCGTGCTAGCTCTAAGTGCTGATTTACACAGGGTCAGTAACTGACTACAAATTCGAGGCAAATCAGTGCTGACCCGAAAAAAAACCCTGTGTAAACAGATTTGAAGTCAGTACAGAGGCTTGAAGTCTATGCAAACAGTTAAAGTCAGTCGCGGCGCCGAGATTTTATACGCGGATGCAATCGCGCGTCACCTTGTAGGTGTTGTTTTATTTGTTACAAAGGAAACAACCATATAATTATTATTATTTATTACGCATGTAAATTAACAGCTTCTATATAAAATGTCTCATAATCTCTTAACGATTTTCCATCTATCGTTCTATTTGCAGAAACATATTTCTTCATTTCGTTATCAGACCAAAATTTAAGATTCCCTTGTCCTATTTCCAAATTCTTTTTCGTCCTTTGCAAGACCGCCATGTTTTCTGCTATTTGTTTCTTTATGTTGTCTATGTTTTTCTCTTCAGCCTCTGTTTTGTCGGTGATATCTGAAAATAAGCAGATAAAGTATGTTTTGAGTGTTAAAAACCATATTAACACTTTGTTAAAACCGATTTAAAATTGAAAGGGACGAGAAATGTGTAATTTACATTTTTAACAAAGAATTATTTTAGCACCTTGATACAATTTAGATTTCAATTATAATCACATACTATACAACACAACAACACGCTACACTAGCTACAACAACTAGCCTCATAATCTCCTTTTAAAAGGTAGCAAAAAATGTCCGAGTGAAGATGTATAAAAAAAATGTGTGCGTGTACTAGTGTACGCACGTAAGAAGTGAAACTTCTTTATGAGCTTATTTTTCAAAAAATAATTTACTATATGCAACTTTACAGAAATACGTCGAATCACGCGTGGTAGGGGAAAAGATGGCACGTGACGGAAAAATGTCACGCGTAACGAAAAAATGTTACACTAAATTTTTTTCCAACCCCGATAAAGAAGTTTCACTTCAAAAATTTATTCAAATTAACACCTTATTTCACTGTAATAATGTTCAACTTATCATATACGCTCATTGTAATACTCTGCCTTATCGACGAGTAAGCAGAGTTTTGCATTGGACAATTTTTAAGCGTGAATGTGGGACTAATTATCTATGATACGTCAGCGTATTTAACTGATAAAAATTAGTAGGTTAATTTTTTTAAATAATTACTTAGTAGGTTTTTGAAGTGAAACTTCTTTAGATGCGATGATAGTAAAATTTCAAGGTCGCGTCATAGCAATACCGTCACGTCATGGAGCAAGGCGATGGTGGCGAGCAGGATTTTGGTATCTTGCCAAAGAAGTTTCACTTCTGACACATGTCGGCGCACGTATCAGAAGTGAACGCTCTGTTTTTAATATTAAAGTACGGTCTAAATAAATAATAACATACCTATATCTATATTCCGGATTTCTCCGCTACTCAACGATTTTAGTACTGCATTCAATTGCTCTTTTTGTTGTACATACGAAATCATCATTAGTACATTATGTTTCAAGTTAGAAGACGGACAAATTGCGGGCGTGAGATCTCTCTCCAACCACGTGTCTTGTAAATGCGATAAACTCGATTGTAACGTTTCGAAAATCCATAATTTATCTCCGCTGTAATGGAAAAATAAAATGTGTTTAGGTTCAAAGTTGTATCTATTGAAAATTAACGCCCTCTACTGTAGAAAAGCCGAATTTTTTCGTATTGGAGCAAAAATAAACAAAACGTCTCATGTACCCAGGGTTGTTATTCTAAAATAAACCGTAAAACCATGCATTAGGGTACATATTAAAAAGCTGAATTTAATATTTAAGTTAGTTTTCACTAATATCAAGCTGTCCAATAAAAGGCATAGTTTACTTGTGTGTACTGTTTAGCTATCGGTTTAAATGTGTTGATTTTGGCGACAGTGGTTTTAATTAATTATGAAATTATAGTGTATTGTTATTTAGATTTCTATGTATTGTAATTAGAGAATTAGAGATGGGCCGAATATTCATTTTATATTCGGTATTCGGCAGCTTTACCGAATATTCATGTTTGGCCGAATATTCGGCTGAATCACCTAATATTCGGCAAAGTATTTACTGTTAAAACCCATGTATTATCATGATTTGTGTTCAGTGTAATGAGGTAAGTATTTTAGAGTGTAGCTTTCGGATTTTGTCGTTACTGAAGTATTATTTCCATTAAAGGATGGTAAAAAGATAATAAATTAATGCAAAATATTGCTGTACCAAATATTAGGTTCGGTAAAAGTTTAACCGAATATTAGTATTCGGTGAAACCCATGTTCAGTCCATCTCTAAATTGTAATTTTGTCATGATTTCAAAAGAGCAACTATTGAGTTTCTTGCCGGTTCTTCTACATAGATACAGCTTTCCGAATCGGTGGTAAATGTTAAAATATGTTAAGAAGATTCAAAAGTGCTTCTTAAAGAAGTCTTATTTAATAAATAAATGTTATGATTCCAATCTCGGACAATAAATTGAGTATCATTTAATGCAAATAATGAAGATTTATAAAAAAACTACTACTGTCAGGCATTTATGTATAGAACATACCTTTCCAAAACGATTTTCCTGTTTTTCTCGAGGTTAAACTTCTTCAAGTAAACTCGCAACTCATCCGTGAATTTTGGATTATTCTCTGAAACTATAAAAAAAAATATAAGTGTCTTTTACATTCTAATAACTTACTTTTATATTTTAACAAACAAGTGATAACTGCGTTAAAAACAACCGACTTCAAACTTGCACTTGCAACATTTACAAATACAGACAAAAATGCTCATAAAATAAAAACTACTGGGCCTATCCGAATAAAATTTTTATGGGACCAATTCGACACCATCCCGCATCGAACAAAAAAACATCACGTAAATCGGTTCAGAAACCTCGGAGTAATCGGTGTACATACATAAAAAAAAACATACCGGCCGAATTGATAACCTCCTCCTTTTTTTTGAAGTCGGTTAAAAGGAGCGTGTGTGCCAAGCGCACGTGTCAGAAGTGAAACTTGTTTGGCCAGATTCAAAGATACCAAAAAAACATCGCCTTACTCCATGACGTGTCGCTATTGCCATGACGCCTTGAAATTTTACTACGCACCTAAAGAAGTTTCACTTCGAAAATATAAAATACTTAACAGGATAACAGCAAAATGTTTTTGTGACAATATGGAATATTATAGAAATAATCTAATATATATATTATAAAGGCGAAAGTTTGTAAGTTTGGATGTTTGTTACTCTTTCACGTAAAAACTACTGAACCGATTACAATGAAATTTAGCACACATATAGAGGGTAACTTGGATTAACACATAGGATAGTTTTTATCCCGGAAATCACACGGGAACGGGAACTATGCGGGTTTTCCTTTGCAAACGCGGGCGAAGCCGCGGGCGGAAATCTAGTTATAAATAACTAGCAAACCGGGCGAACTCCGTTTCGTCACTAGAGATACCTTTTCTTTGCTACAAACCTCACGGAGTCCGAGACCTTTCCAACGAATGCAAAACCATGGAAATCGGTTCGTGCGTTCTGGAGTTATAGCGTCAGGAAGGAAAATTATTACACGCTTTATATTAGCTTCACCTGTATGTTTGTATGTTTGTAACCGACTTCTTTGGGCGCGATTTTGACCCACTTTAAACGGCCAGATTTCGTTCAAACTTTGTAGATTTATTGAGGACCGATGACAATACACTAATTTGATAAAATTTTCTATTTTTTAGTTCGGTTTTCTATAAAAAGCGTGTTTTTTAGTTTTTTTAAACTATTATTATTTTTATATATGTAGTAGATAAGAAATACATTGAAATACCATCTACAAAAGATGTCTCAGAGACATCAAGACTCATGCTCAAGTTATTTTTGTTGCTTGCTTTATCACATCTCTCCGTGAAAAATTTGCGTAATGTCGATATCGATTCTTGTGGGAAATCTAATTGTATTCCTGTGAACAATTTAGTATAAATAAATAAATTATTTAGTTAAAATAAATAATATGAAAAAGCCCATTTTATATACGTAGTAAAGTATTACGTAGGCGTTACCTCGGTTTGGCAAAAAGACGTGGGTTCGAATCACGCCTGTTCATCGATGTTTTATACATGAGAATAAATAAATAAATAAATAAATAAATATTATAGGACATTATTACACAAATCGACCTAGTCCCACAGTAAGCTCAATTAAGGCTTGTGTTGTGTTGATTAAGCGACGATAAATATAATATTTAATAAATACATATATAGATAATAACACCCAGACCCAAGAACAAATAATTGAGTTCATCACACAAATATTTGCCCTGACCGGGGATCGAACCCGGGACCGTCGGCTCAGTAGGCAGTTACTTTACCACTGCGCCAACCGCGTCGTCAAATTCGATTTGTTCGAGTAATTTTTAAAGAATCTAATTTTTATATATTTTACAAAAATTTTCAAAAACCATCAATGATTCCATAATCATATCTATACATACTAATATTATCAAGCCGAAGAGTTTGTTTGTTTGAGTGCGCTAATCTCAGAAACTACTGGTCCGATTCCGGCCTTTCGGTGTTAGATAGCCCATAGATATACATAGACCACAAATAAATACCTTTAAACCTATCCTCCATAGCGCCGTCACTATTAAACCCGTTGAACACAGTGAGCAAACATTCCTTCACGTTAGTTATTTTGCGCTCAGTCATAGATAAAAATTCTTTCATTCTCTTTATTTCGTCCCTTGTGTTCTCCTGTAAAATAAATACATATTTTTAAAGGCTGATTTTTCAATCCTCGGTTAAAACTTATTCATCGAATAACGTATTAAACTACCATTTCAAAAATGTATTCTAATTGTCCGTATTTGACAGTATACAGGTGACATTTTAATATGTTCGTGTAATACTTTATTGGACAGATAAATTTTAACCAAGGATTGAAAAATCGGCCCTAAATTAACTCATACTTATTTAGATAATTTCTCTTATGATTTTAATGGAGTAGATAATTTAAAATTAATCAATGTTATGGCATAGCAAATTATATTAATAATCCATACTAATATTATAAATGCGAAAGTAACTCTGTCTGTCTGTCTGTTACTCAATCACGCCTTAACTACTGAACCAATTTGCATGAAATTCGGTATAGAGATATTTTGATACCCGAGAAAGGACGTAGGTTACTTTTTACCCCGGGACATAGGATAGGTTTTATCCCGGAAATCCCATGGGAACGGGAACTATGCGGGTTTTTCTTTGTCTGCGCGGATGATGCCGCGGGTGGAAAGCATTTCATATGTAGACTATATCACAATTCACAAAATAATAAAAAACAAATTTATCTGCCGCGTCTGTCCGTCTGTTTGAAATGAACTCAAAACCTAATGTACCGATTTTCATTCTGTTTTTAGTTAATGAGTGGTTTTCCAGCAATAAAGTTTGATTTTTTTTTGTTAAGTTCTGGATGCGCAGACGAAGTGGAGCGGAATGCTATTTTATTATTACCAAATATACGTACAAATAAACAAAATATGTGTGTGTATATACGTATGTCGCATGGTCGTACGACTGTCGTCAGTCGTGTCGTCGCCGTGTGCTCTAATTACGCCAGATCTAGATATTATCTTCTAATCTTATTAACTTTACAATAAACAGAATATACTCACGATATCCTTATCAATGCTAACGATACCGCGGATATGTAGAAACTACAATCGAATAATAATTAATCACACACTGGATATACATTTTGACAAATTTGGGAAATTTAAAAAAACCTTACTTACGATCAACCATGTCAGTGTTTAATACTACCGCATAATTTTAATATTGTGATATTATTATATTGTCGTTTATCTAAGTTTAAAAAATGAATTAATTCTGTGTTTTAAATGAATTTACTTGACTGTTTTAGGATGTATTTTAAAGTAACGTTTCGCTTTTTACTTGTTTTAAATTATAATTAATTTGATTATCATTTTTTATGAATTAAGAATGAGGATAATATGAATTAATTTTTACTTGTTTATAATTTATTAACTGATTATTTTAGAATGTATTGAATGTGTTGTAACGTATTTTTTATAGTGCATGCAGTGCTCATTTTTTATTGGCTATCCATCATGTTCTATATTTTTTGTGTATTTTTTATGTAATTTCATCGATGTACAGCTGCTAATGAGCCTTAATAAATAAATAAATAAATAGATACGTCGGATAGTCGTACGACTGTTGTCGGTCGTGTCGTCGTCGTGTGCTCTAAACACACCTTATCTAGACGTTAGTTCATCTTATCTTATTAACTTTACAATAAACAAAATATACTCACAATATCCTTATCAATGCTAACGATAAGTCGGATAGTCGTACGACTGTCGTCGGTCGTGTCGTCGCCGTGTGCTCTAAACACGCCCGATCTAGATATAAGATCGTCTAGGAGTAGTCTAAGTGTATTAACTCTTGCTTCTGAACGAGCTCGTTCACAACGTAGTACTAGAAGTTCACAGGCCTCGCCTGCTAGGCAATTCTATTAAAAAAATTGTTTACATTAATAGTGTGTAGTGTTGTAAATTATAGAGACATTTTTTTTTGTAAAGAAAATTAAATAGGTATGACACACATGAAACACTGAACAATATTATAAAGGAAAATATTAAATGGTAACAACTCATAAAATACTCGATCAATTATAAAAAAAAGAAAAACCAATTTGATTTTTTTTACATTACATAATTTTTTTCGCCCTGGATCAACCCATTCGAAGTCGGAATAGCGTGCTTGTATTTATCTACATAATTTAAGAATATGTTTGTAACAAATGTTCAAAAACCATAAAGAAAACTTACTGTTTTGATATCGTTTTTTACTATTAAAAATGTATCATAATTTCTATATCTATACTAATACATATTATAAAGCTGAAGAGTTTGTTTGTTTGTTTGAACGTGCTAATCTCGAGAACTACTGGTCCGATTTGAAAAATTCTCTCTGTGTTAGATAGCCCATTTATCGAGGAAGGCTATAGGCCTACATATCATCACGCTACGACCAACAGGAGTGGACCCACGGGGGTGAAATCGCGGGGAGCAGCTAGTTTCTAATAAAATAACTTACATCAAGCATTTCAATACTCGCTGTCAGCTTGGCTCTCGCCCGTTTAATAAGCAGTTGGTTCTTCACACTCTCCAGCGCTAAACTGCTGCGTAGCGCTGCAGTGTGCGTTAGTACTGATTGTGATGTGTTCCTGAAAATTTTATAATAATTAACTTTATTGTACTTTCAATCTATACTAATATTATTAAGGTGAAGAGTTTGTTTGTTTGAATGCGCTAATCTCAGGAACTACTGGCCCGATTTGAAAAATTCTTTCGGTGTAAGACAGGCCATTTATCGAGGCTATATATCATCACGCTCAGACCTACAGGAGCGGAGCACAGCTAGTAGGATATATATTTTCTATTGATGGAAGTAAATATACTAAAAAGAGCTTGTGTGCCGAGCACACGTGTCAGAAGTGAAACTTCATTGGCAACATTCAAAGATCGCTTTACTCCATGACATGACGGTATTGCCATGAACGATTGAAATTTTACTCTCAACGCGCCCAATGAAAAATCACTTTAAAAATTGCAATTTTTTTTATTATTACTTACTACTTCTTACTCATATAATAAAAATTACTTACTTATGTTTAACCGAATTCCCCTCATGTTTAGTGTTAACGCTCGTCAACTGTGAAACAAGCGCCGCCCGCTTCTCGTACAGTTGCGTCCATAGAGCGTCGCCGCGGCACTTCACTAGCGACGCTATTGTTTCCTCTGAAATTACAGAAATATCATATTATACTAGCTTTCCGCCCGCGGCTTCGCCCGCTTTGTCTAAAACCTAATAAATTCTATACTAAAACCTTCCTCTTTATACACTCTAACTATATAAATTTATAAAGAATAGAAAAAATTCGATCACGAGGCGGGACTTGAACCCGCATCCTTCGCGCCATTCCGGGGCGGATGCCTAACCAACTCAGCCACTCGTGACCCGCCTGAGCAATCGAATTTATTCTATCCTTTCAGTTTTATGTGTCTTAAGGGACACACCGTGCCATCTATTGAGATGATTGTACAACCATCTCAACCAATATGAAGCACTTTTCAGTGAATACAATATTGTAACGATGGAACACGACCTTTTCTTGAATTTATATTTTTTGGTTTTTATGGCATTCATTTAGTATATCACTCTAACTATGTTACAAAAGTGAGATATTATTTAAAAATTATTAATTGCTTACCTGATTCCGATTCATTGGTTGACATCACAGATGTATTGGAGTTTCCTTTCATTGGACTGTTCCTTTTCAATAAGGACATGCATTTTTCCAATTTATTCTGAAAACAGAGTATTCACATACTTCTTTTACAATATTTCTATTATTTATATACCTATAAATTCAAATGTCTTATTTCTACACTAACTAAATATAATAAAAAAAAATGAATAACAAAATAATACATGAAACAATATTACTAATACTATGACAAAACAAAAATGACGTGTGGCACTCGGGGACTGCCGCGGTAAAGCTATTGCATGCTATGCCTTCAAGCCACACCTCCGCCCGTCGGAGTGGGGAGCGTGAGGTTTTTTCGTTACGGAATTTCTGGATTCGGTCCCCGCGCTCAAGGCCCGAGATAGAAGCTATGCAATAGCTTAATAACAAATAGCTTACAGACTTTCTTAATGATTTACTTATACACTTACTAATTTTTAATCACATTTATTACACACACACATTTATTAATAAAACTAGCTTACCGCCCGCGGCTTCGCCCGCTTTGTCTAAAACATAATAAATTATATACTAAAACCTTCCTCTTGAATCACTCTATCTATTAAAAAAACCGCATCAAATTCCGTTGCGTAGTTATAAAGATTTAAGCGTACAAAGGGACATAGGGACCGAGAAAGCGACTTTGTTTTATACTATGTAGTGATTATTTATAACTTTACCTGAACCTCATCTTCACCGCCAATAAAACAAATGGAATCAGCAATATGTTTTGTTTCATTCAAGTTTTTCTTCTTACATTCCAAATCTTCATATATCTGCTGTAACAGCCAAGCCCGTCTCTGCAAGTCTTTCACTCTTTGCTGTGATAGATTCCTTTCAGCCACTGAATATAAAATAATTCATATAAGTAACTAACACAAGATTCCAATATCACACCAGTGTAAAGAGTAGTCTGTATCCTGGGGACTGCAAGATGTACAGTATGATTCAAACTTAAAGCTAGCTTGGAACATTGTACAATCTGATGCGCAGAAAACAATTTTAGGTATTACCGGGACGATAAGGGACCTGAGCGCACCTGCACCTAACTTCCAAACCGCCATTAAGTTTGAATCGAACTATAAATAATACTGGTGTTGTTAGATGTTACAGGTTTTTTAAACGACAAGAAGTCTGTTAAAAATGGTCTCTCTTGAAGGGCCCAATCAACCCAATGAAGTAATTTTTCGGGAAATTTGCAGGCATGTCTTATAAGTTAAGCAGTTATGTTTGAAAAAAATCTGAAAATTTATATTATTTTATAGGAAAGATAATTTTTTCGGTACTACATTTAAGCTGTAATAAATTCCAATCCAAGAAAAAATTTGTCTTTTGCAATTCTAAAAATATTTAAAAACAAAATAAAAGTAGTTGCAGTTAGAATAACAAGAGAAACTCACATTTACTAGATATCTTATTCATCAGATTGTTCAAATCACTATGTGCTTGTTTCACTCTTGCCTCCGCCTCATTAACCTTCTTCCTTACTTCCACTTGTTGGTTCCATAGAGTCAGCTCAAGAGGTTCCACCACACTTTGATTCCTCTGTAAAAATAATTATTAATTATTATTAAATGTTTTCACTAGTATAATAGATTTCTTTTTTGAAGTGAAACTTCTTTAGAAAGTAAAATTTCAAGGTTGCATCATGGCAATACCAACATCAGTATTGCCATGACGTCCTTACTCCATGACATCATGGCAATACTGACGTCATGGAGTATGGCGATTTTGGTATCTTGGAATTTTGCCAAAGAAGTTTCACTTCTGACGAGTGTGCTCTTCAGTTTAAACTACCTTTAGCCCGCAGCTTCACTTTAGTAGTAAAGTACCACATACTTTCATAAAAATGTAAAAGTCTATTTGATAACTAATCCAGACTGTCTTTGTATAAAATTTTATATAGATCTGATCAGCCGTTTTGGTGTGAAAGAGTAACAAACATCCATACATTCTAGACATTTCATGTTTATAACTATATTAGTAGGATTGCTGAGACATGGATTCTAAAACAAATTAAGCCAATACTTGTCGTGCAACTATGTTCTATGAAAGAAAATCTGTCTAGATCATATTATCTATACTTCTATATTATTATTATTATAAAGAGGTAAAGTTTGTAATTACGTTTGTATGTATGTATGGTTTTCACGCATAAACTACTCGACCGATTTCAAAAATTCTTTCACCATTAGAAAGCTGCATCTTCACTGAGCAACATAGGCTAGGTTTTATCCCGGAAATCCCACGGGAATGGGAACTATGCGGGTTTTTCTTTGAAAACGCAGGCGAGGCCGCAGGCGGAAAGATAGTAACTTATAAATTGTAATTCATACAATACTTAAAGGTATTTCAATGCTAAAGTGCAAATGGTGTTTAAATTTTACAAATGTGTTAGACAAGCTCAAGATTATGCTTGTTAATTCATACCTCATTGAATGGGCTCCTCTTTTTGCACTTGGTAATGTCGTCTATGAAAACTTGCAATCTTCTCTGACGAATAATTTGTTTTGATTGCACATGTTCAATTAAACTACGCCATACCATGTAATATTGGCCACGGCACATCCTAAAATGATGGGAAATTATTGATATAAATTTTACCGATAAACAAAAAGTTAAATAGATATTTACAACACTGAACACATGATAAAGGCTATGCTAGAACTTACTGAGATATCTTTTCGATAGATGGTACTTTTTCAGCAGGACATCCCATTGCCAACAACCATTCTGAAAACTTATAAGGCACTTCTTCGCCACTTAACTTTTCTGTATTCATTTTGAATAACACTGCTCGCTCAGTGTTATAGAAATAATATTCTACTTGTATGTTTATAAAATTCTTTATATTCTACCCCCACTTGCATTTACATATTATATAATAGCACACCTCACACCTGATTCATTTAATCTCTTAATAATTATAACCGCAACAAAATAAGATAGAAAATTGTTTATTTCAAAGACTCAAAGTTTGGTTCGTAAATCAAAGCTTCAACTTTCAAAATTTTAACCGCTTACGTTCGGAATTAGGAATAAGGATTGACAACTCATACTTTATATAAAAAATTTTTCAATAATTATTTACTTTATTCATTATAATATGAATATATTGATTATTTATTACATCATAATTATTGAAAATGGATGGATCATAATTGAATGAATTCATTAAATAAAATTGCAGTTGTTGAACTGATAAACCAGAACTTGTCAAAGTTCAAACTTCAAAGTCAGTCAACGTGACACTGTCCTGATGATCCTTGTTTTCAAGTTTTTATTTGCTTTTCTTTTGGGTTTAAAAATTAATATAGAATGTTAGGAAATTTAAAAGATTTCATTTCAGTCGTGCAAGATGGCTTAAGTTCGAGTAACAATCTGCGGCAGACATTACAAGAGGTTCAGAAGGTGACAAATATATTTAAAGAAAAACAAAAAACATCGACTGAAAGTAGAGTTAACTTTGGAGCAGGGGGTGCCTTATTAGAAAAATACCAAGAACAATGGGCTGAACTGCATGAAAACGCCGATAACAACGCAAAAGCAGCCGAGGAGGTCGATAAATTAATTCTTCAATTGCATGAAATTTCAAAGAAACGTTTAAAAACAGCTACAGAGTTGGCTAACAATATCGGTCACTTGCCTACCTTAACAGCAAATGTAGCTCAATGTATGGACAGTTTAAAGAATGTACAAATTTTATTAAAAGATGTGGAAGAACAATTGATAGATTTTGAAGACATTGTTGAAAGGTCAAATATGGAGAAATGGAAACTTGATCATCATTACGAATTAAGTCTTTACAAGAAAAAGAAAATGGGTAATTCACTGCACATCTATACTAATATTATAAAGCTAAAGAGTTTGTTTGTTTGAATGCGCTAATCTTGGGAACTACTGGTCCGATTTGAAAAATTATTTCGGTGTTAGATAGTCCATTTATCGAGAAAGGCTATATAATTATCATCTCGCTAAGACCAACAGGAGCGGAGCACTGCGGGTAAAACCGCGGAGCACAGCTAGTTTAAAAATACTTTAGTACCTAATCAAATGTGATGTTTTCTCAAAACACAACATCTCTACCTTTTTTAAATTCAAATACATAGAACATAAGTATTTGCTCTCACATTCAGTGCAATCCATTAAAAGTTTACAATAACATGTCAGAAACCTTAAAGAACCCTAAAATATTTATTACTGCCTTCATATTATGTAGTAGATAATTTTTCTATCTATCTTTATAATTACAGTCCAATTAGAAGAAACAAGAACGAGACTAGCCAAAGAAAATGAGGAACGTAATAATGAGCTAGAGCGGCAACAGTTAGCCGAGTTGCAAGTTAAGAGAGAGAACAGTGCTGCTGCATTCCAAAGTGATGTAGCAAGATATTTGACTAGCGGGAGCTTACCTACAAGTAAGAATTTATTTATCACAGAACTAAAAAAAAAATTGTAGAAGCAAACAAAATAGTAAAAAATTAAGTTTATCCTAGGCCCAAAACTATATTGATAAAGTCAACTATAAAAATATAGAAGTATGTGATATTTATTACTAGTATAAGAGGTAGCGCGCAAGAGCAACTTTTGTCTCCGTAATTATTTTGTCTCTCCCGTGAACTGTATGGGGAGTTGCGTCGCTACGTGGGCGCACTTTCTTATTAGCCCATAGAGTTGATGGGAGAGACAAAATAGTTGCGGAGACAAAAGTTGTTCATGCGCGCTACCTCTATATTTCTAATCTTTATTTCATCGAAATCTAAATTCTTTGTCCATTTGCATTGATGAGTTTATTTATCCAGTAAATATGTAAATTAGTTATAACTGCACCCTTTTCTAAAAAAACCTTATCTCACACATTAAGTTTTCATCATCATCATATTTATTTCCATTTAGTACATGTTATTATGTTATACTTTACATATTTTTTCCAGGTACTGGCCAACAGCCTCCATCTACAACCCTTGAACAAATTGAACTAGATGTTGACCAAACTGACTTAGAAAAGTTCCTTGAAGAAACTTGATGTAAACAAATTATTATTTTAGTGATAATGACAGAGCTTTTATAGTTTTAGATATTTTATCAACCGTTGATCAACTTGTTGCTAATGTTAAACCAATCGGGAACAAATTAAAAACACCAAATATAACAAATCCATATAAAAATGTATTTTTTTTCATGACTAAACATCTAAGCAATTTTTAGTGTCAACATTTTCATCAACTGAAATTGTTTTCTTAATATCGAGTAAAGACAAATACAAAAATATATATACAAACTATTTATGACTAGTAAAAGTACATTTTGTTGAGATCACTCGCTTCAAAATCGTTACACTACACCCACATGAACACATTGTAAAAAATGAGTATCAAAAATGTCTCGACTACTAAAAGCCAACGTTGGACGCTAACATTGTTCACGTTCACGGGAAATTTTCAAACGGTGTCGACTTTTGGTAGCCCAAGACGCTATTACCATGATTCGTTGATATTTCTAAGTTTTTCGCATGATCGGATGCAAGTCGCCAGCACCGTGGGCGGACATCTTTACTTTCCCAGAGATATGGTTTTTGATACAGGGACCGGCGTCTTTTATAGAACCTGGCGGTTCTTCTAAATCTTCATCAGAGGAAAAATCCGAAACGCAAGAGGACAGGTGCCTCTTTTTCGGAGGCATCAAGTGTAACGTCCATCGCATTGCGCCTTTATGATTCGTTTTGTTGTTTCTGGATTCATTATCTGTATCGGATGCTGCTCTTTGCGAGTCGCTTTTAATATTCCTTGCTGTTTTAGAAGGCCGGTGGCTTTGTTCTTTTTTCTCCCCCCTCGGGGGGGCGTGGCAGTTTTTTAAATTCGTTACGCTACTGGTGTGGCCTCTAGCGTTGAGATCGGGAAAATTTTGCGAATATATAACAACGCTATCAACGGACTTTTCTTTAGGAAATTTTGGAGATTGCTTTTTATTATTCGCGTCAACATCTGCTATTGACGACGTCTTTTTCTCCGCAGAATTACCGCTGCTACAACTAGTGTTACTATTGCTGGTGCTGTATTGTTCAACCGCTTCTTTTTCCAACTCTTGAAATTTCGAATCTATACTTTCGTCGGAACCTTTGTATTGTTCTAAGGCTTCTTTTTCAAGTTCTTCAAATTTATTGTCAACGTTGGACGTTCTGAGGCGGGTTTGTAGAACGATTTTAGGGTTTAATTTTAAAATACCGGGCGTGACGAGTTTTTGAGATAGTCTAATGCATCCTGCTGTTAAGTTGATTGGTGGAGGTGCGCTCATGCTGAGAACGGTACTGTATAATCTTTTCGTTCTCATTTCATTTTCCGTTGGTGTAGTACTCGTCGATGCGACCTGACCATCTTCGACAATTTTTTCTGTCTGTGTATTTTTCGGGATTTCTTGTTTTTCATCTTTATTATTATGTTCTATTTGTGGTTCATCGTTATCCTCTGTTCGTTCTTCAACTTTTGAATCATTATCGTCTTTTTCCTCTAAAGTTTTCTGTGTTACAACATTCTGGGGTTGAGGTTTAGGGTATTTTTGTTCCTGTCTGGCCGCTAAATGTTCACGCGGCCACCATATACTGCATCGTCTGTCTGTACAGCGTAAAGGTCTTTGTCCTGTGGGCGCGTATCGGCTTACATTCGTGCCGCGGTAGAGGGGACACCGAGCCGCTGTGGCTCGCATTAGTGCCTGCATGCTCGCTGAATAGCGGCTTATTGCGCGTTGACAGTCTGTCAATTGTGGCGGTCTAGGTGTCTCGAAATGGAACTGAAAATAAAAATATTACTGATGTATAATTTTCTTTTACAAAACAATAAATTATGCATACATTTGACATGTAGAAATGTTAAGATCAATGATAATTAATGGTAACGGAATGTATTTTAAATTCTGTTTTTGAATGTGTAAGTTTTTCGTATAAAATTAAAGCTATTATAGTTGCCGGCACGTAACTTGACCTCTTTTTAGTGTAATTTTAGCTTGCGCATAAAAAATGTACTAAAACTTGATGCGCAAACCTCTCCCACTACTCCACTTTTTGTCCAAGATGTTTGGCATGCGCTCTACAAAAGTAGAAGTAGTTAGTAAACCTTGCAAGTGGGATCACAGACGAGTTGTGCTGGCGCGTCCAAACAGTACAACGGTGGAGGTGGAGCCAGGGCCGACAGTCTCCTCGGCTGTCGTCTCCTGGCCCTCATCTTCCTGGTCACTTGCGGGGGACTGGGTGCTCTGGTTCTCGAACATTCAGGACTGTCATCTTGCCAGAACTTTCTCACGCTACGTATTCTCGCTTCGAGGTTCGCCTCCTCAACAGTCCGTGCCCCAGACGGGCCACAGCGCTCGCTAGCTGCCGATCGGTGCCCGTTAATTGTCATATTATATAAAAGGGTTATGTCCAAAAATGAGGAGTAGTAAACCTTTGTGAATGGAAGGAAATGAACGATTGCTTTGTGATTGATGGAAAATTGGAAATAGAAAGGGAAACTTCAAACTTCTGATCTAAAGAAACTACTTCTCTGTTAGAATCATAGTGTGCATAAATAATGTTGGCATTTTTCATATTGTCTTAGTTAAGACACTATTGCTCTGCTATGAATCAAGGATCAATTTTACTTAGTGGTAATATTTTTAATTCTTGTCGAGTAAATAACATTTCTCATCGCTATGTGTTACCTGCGTTCAATCATTTCAAGTAGGTATATTTATTTAATAAATAAAAAATAACCCACAAATCGTCATCAGCCGGTATCCTGTATTGTCTGCGACGCCGCGGGAGCATGCCGCGGTCCGATGGCTCCTCTATCAGCTTTCGAAACCAGAATTCAACCTGAATAATTATATTTTAGAGTAAGTTGATGACTGATGTAAATTTATATACCTATATATCTAATTTTTAATATTTGAAACATTAACATGAATGCTTGTTACGATTCATGAAATGTTTATTTAATTGCAATATGTGATCAGCTGCATGTCCTTCGAAGAACTTGGGTGTTAATGGTAAGAGCCAGCGCGCACGAGCAACTTTGTCTCCGCAACTATTTTGTCTCTCCCATCAATTTGTATGGGGAGTTGCGTCGCTACGTGCGCGCACTTTCATACTAGCCTATGGGTGGGAGAGACAAAATAGTTGCGGAGACAAAATAGTTACGGAGACAAAGTTGCTCGTGCGCGCTGGCTCTTATAATAACAAACAACAAAACAAATTTTTTACCTTGCACTACATATAGGATACACATTTACAGTTATTTACTGTATAATTTTTGACCAACTAGGTAAGTTAAATCAACTTGTAGCATAGACAATGAGGGAGTTGCTAACAACATTTGTGTTGCAGAGATTACGCGCGTTGAATGATACTCGCCCGAGGAGCGTCAAAATTCAATTTTCGAGCAATACTGTATATCAACGTGTTCAACAAATGTTGCTAACCATGATTTTTAGGCTTTAATATGTCTTTAAAAGTTTGTAAAGCTGATACTATAAGTACATATTTACGTAGTAATATAATGTATATATTACCTCTGCCAACATCCAACATTCTGTAACATCAGTGTTCTCACACCCTTGAGCGCAGTATGGACGGATACGTATGCTTTCATTTGGGTTTGTGTAACAGCTCTCCCTAAAATTGTTAATGTTAATAAATATTTTAATATTTCGATTAATAGGTAATTTATTACTTCAATATTCTTAGTATTTGAAACACAAAATGTTTAGTCTATGAACAAAAAAAATTAAGGTTATCCTGTTACTCGAACTACCGTCAATGTTATAAAAAATGTGGCCTTTTCAGTCTTATCAGATGTGAGTAATAATCAAGGAAATAGTTACGTAATTTTAAATTTAGTTTATCAAATATTATTATACAGGGTGTAATCGTTAAGTGTGCACAAGCGATTATTCCGTAACTATTGCAGATACCAAAAAACTTTAAACTGATATCGAAAGTACTTAACCTAATGAGTAAAATGGCCATAATAAATTTTTTAAAATAAAACGAGAAATATCCAAAAATGTTACATTAAACGCTCCCATAAATTTTATTTCCCATACATTTTGTATTCATAGCAGATTTTCGAAGTGATGTCCTCATTGTGAAATACAATGAGGAGCTCTATTTACAGTTTCTAAATGAACTTCCCTTCAAATTTGCGAAGTAATTAAAGCAGAAAACCAAAAAAAGAAAGAAAAAGCTAAAATCTTTCATATTAAATGTACTAGGTTGATCCAAAAGTATAATTGGGTATTTCCTGTGCACATAAAAATATAAAACAAATGTTTTTTGCTTGCTCATGTATTCACTAAGTAATCACAAAAAAATCATATCACCAGGCCACGTTTCCAATTATTTACATTAATTTGAATGTGAACCGTGCGTGCCAGAATGTTTCCCGACGAAAAGAAGAAACAACGATTCGACATGTAGAGGGTAAATTTCTAAATTTTTAATGATATCAGGATAATTTTTTGTCACGTTTTGTGATCATGGACGTTACCCGAGTTCACCATGTTTATGCTGAAACCAAAAAAACAATCAATGTCCTGGATGCGAGCTTCCAAAGTGACGATGAAGAAATTCAAAGTGAATATCAGTAGGTTAGATTAAAGCGGTAGTTTTTTGGGACGCTGAAGAAATAATTATGGTGGAATATTTTAAAAAGGTAGCCACTTTATTGGGCTCTTACTAAACAGACCAAATTAAAAGATTGCGGTAGGTTAGTAAGGAAAAGAGACATGGCAAACTGCGGACCTGAACGCTGTTTCACCAAGACAACGCACCAGATCACAAAGCGTCAGTTGCGATGGCTGCCATTCAAAAATCGGCATTCCAAATGCTTGAACACCTACCCTATTTTTTAGATCTAGCTCCTATTTACTTTTATCTCTTTCCTCGGCACAAGAAACACTTTCTTAGCAATAAATTATTTTAAGACGACAGCGAAGTGATGGCCGCGTGGAGGGGTTTTTGTGGATGAAGTCAAAGTTTTTTTTTTAAGTTTAGGAAAAAAAATATTGAAGTATATTTTCTAGTTAGAAGACTACCTAGAGAACTACATAATTATTATAACTGTAATGACCTTGTTTAATATTGATTATCATTACTTTTGGATCAACCCATGAACATGGGATATTCGTATCTCATACTAAATGTATGGGAGGGTTTCAAGTTAATTTTTTAGATATTTCTCGTTTTATTTTTAAAAATTTATTATGGCCATTTTACTCATTAGGTTAAATACTTTCGACATCAGTTTAAAGTTTTTTGATATCTGTAATAGTTACGGAATAATCGCCTGTGCACACTTAACGATTACACCCTGTATAGGTAGGTAATATTATTATGTTCTTAAAATAAATTCAATACGTTACCTATGCTCGTCATAATAAAAGTTTCCATAGAATTGTGCTAGCCTAGATTCAGGAATAACGTCTTTCACGCTTCTCCGACCGCTCGACGTACCATTTTCTATGCGTTTTTCTAAAACGAGAATAATGATATGAATATAATTTCAATTATTAAATCAAGTATGGATAATTCGAGATGCTAGATGAAAATTATGCTGACTAATGAAATCGAGCATAATTGTTTCTGCATGCATATTATTGCTGGATGAAATAATTTAAATACAAATGTATATAATAACACAAACACCTATCAAGATTGATAATCCATACTAATATTATAAATGCGAAAGTAACTCTGTCTGTCTGTCCGTTACTCAATCACGCCTAAACTACTGAACCAATTTGCATGAAATTTAGTATAGAGATATTTTGATAAATAAAAAGACATAGACACCGAGAAAGGACATAGGCTAACTTTTATTGCGAAATATGTACCACGGGCGAAGCCGGGGCGGACCACTAGTCTAATCATATACCTAGAACGTTCTAGAATCATTAAATAATTCTAGGTGAAAATTCTTGAGGGATTATAATATGAAGAAGTTTAACGAACCCGTTATTTCACACTGATTCGTCTGACAGTGCGACTCGGATCTCGTGTCTTGTAATATTTGCGAAACACGACAGTGCTGTGCCAAAAGGCGCTGAAAATTTATAACTTTATTTATATTCCAATAAATGCAACTTATAAATTCTTCAGTGGTCTGGGCGTAGCTACGGTAAGGCTAAGCGCGCACCACGACTTTATGCAGCGTGATTATTTTATCGCAGAAATACAACGTATGAGTTGTACTATGACAATAAGGTGGCTTTGTTATTGGTCTGTGGGTGCGGACGACAGGACTCGGGTTCAAATCCCATGTCGTAATCTATTTTTTTTCTCTTCGTATTGTAGGCATTTTTGTAACCATTTATTTAATCATATATGTATGTAGTTATATTTATATTTGATGCCTTGATATCGAAGTGGCGCTAGAAAAAGCAACCATAAAACTCCATGCTGTGGTTTTCACAATGAGCTTAGGGATAGTTACATAGGATTAAAGCTTTTTAAAGAGCTATAGGCCTTTCTATAGAATCAGTGATCAGTTTTCAGATGTAGGAATGGATGGTGCAATACGTCGTTACACTCGTAACTATTAAGTTATCTGTGCTATAAGATTATTTAATGGTATCTTTCTATATTCTATGGTTTTACCCCGGTAATCTGTAACGTACGATGTGCGTGGACATCAAAGTTTAGTAAAGCTTGATCTTCAATACCTATAAGACTCAGAATACAGAACAAACATTTTTTTGACAATTTTTATCAGCTGATAATACCTGGTTTGCAACTATAAAGTCATCAGGAGGTTCAGAAGCCCATGTAAGATCAGCACAAAGGGCTACATGTGCCCACGTAGGCGGGTAACGATCCACTTCGAAGGTCATTCAATGTGACATCTCACTAATACAACTAATTATCTTTAGAATAAGAAACGTACTAATACAATAATCACTAATTTTTCAACGGACAAACTAACGGTAAAACTGTAAATAAAAATGCCAACAATTTAAAAGACATTGGTAGTTAAATCTACAATAACAAAATTTTCCTCTTTTTTGATAGATACATGATAAACATTTTTTTTCTTTTTTATTTCAAATCTCTGTTCGAATTTGGTTGTAAATGATGGAGGGTGTCATCTCGATGGCTCGGTGTGTGCGCAGTTCTGTTTATTATTAAAGAAAAAGAGGTTTCATGGATTTCGAATTGAATAAGAACTCACCCTACTATAATTTCTAAGAGCTTCAGTCTGTTATTTCATCACAATTTAAATGAATTGTAATATTAACAGTAATATTACTATGTCCTTGAATAATAAAAGAACTTTAAAAACCGTTGTGGCCGTTACTTTTGACCATAGGAAACGGTTGTATTTTTTTAGTTGCATTACAATATTCGATCTAGAAAACAATAAGCCATTGACTTATATCTAACTAGCTGTCCACCTACTCCACCTTTCTCTCTACAAGAACCGCGTCCTCGTATTTCTAATTTTCAAGGAATATTACACAAAAAAATCTAAAACGAAATCGGTTCAGCCGTTCTCGATTTGCGCTTAGCAACACATTTAGTTATTCATTTTATTATATAGGTTAGGTATCTACTCCTTAATAGTACCTATATTATATACTCAGTTCACTAAGATATTCATTTTTATGTACGGTCTAAATGTAAATATATCAAAGATTGTGTTAAAAATGTACAATCATAATATTAAATTATGTACAATAGTTTTCTAAGCGTATATTTCCACCAATATATATAAAACTGTAAAAATCTTACAATTCAAATTGTATATTAACGATATAAGCTTCTTGAAATTAACGTTAGGTAAATGGCAGCACTTTTGCAAGATGGTTTGTTTTGTGTAATGGTATCCCCGGTACCGGTTCAACGAGCCGCCTGCACTCCGTCATGTCAGTCACAGTCAGTTGAATTTGCGCAGGTGGCGCTACCGGTCGTCCTACGCATGCGTCGCGTTACGAGCTTCGTAATGGACACTGACAGATCCCAAGTTTTATTTAATTTAAATAAAAATTAAAACAAACCGCATAACAAACTTGAGCTTTTTACCATAAAAGTGAACATAGTATTGATGTCGTGACAATTTCATAACGAACAATAATTCAATGTAAATAAAATAATCGATTTCAAATCACGCTCTTTTATTAGTGATTTTGGTGTGGGATTTAATATTTATTGTTGGTTTTTGCAATAAATGCATCTACCATAACATTCGGCGTGGAAATAACTGGTTTTGGGGGGCCGTTGTGTTTTGTGTTGTGTTTATTAGTGAATAGATACTGAGCTATAGTGCCCCGTGATACCGCTATTTCGTGATGTGTGTGTAATGCTGATAGCTATAAGCACAACTACGAAGCTGTGAATCTCGTCTTTATGGTGAGTTTGAGTTGGGGCTATTTGGTTGTGTGTGTTATGCAGTACATGCCTAACTGTCTCCACTGGTCTCCAGTCGAACGGTGCATTCATACCGTCTCACCTTAATGATATTTTCAATCAAAATGAATGACTTTTACTATTACCTGATAGATTTACCTTTGCTGGACCTTATGTAACTTACTTTCTTTATTATTTACCAGTTAAGTACGAAACGCGACACCGTGATGATATAATATTTTAACAGTCATGCTGATTTTCTTTCAGTCCCTAAAATAATTTTAAAAGTTTAAGTAAGATAATAAAATTTTTATTTTCGTTTAAATAACAAAAATTAAAATTTTTAATGTTGAACCTTTATTACAATGGTTTTCACTAAAACCATCATGAACAACCTTTGTTATAGGTAGGGACCTATTTTAATTGCGTAAAAATCACATCATGTACCTAGGTAGGTATTTACATACGAAATATTTAATTACCACACGCCACGATGGCAACACTTCAAACTGGAAAGCTACTAGAAAACTCATTAAGTTTTCCCGGAAATTACCATATCTTCTTAAAATCTAACGATACACTTATTAAGATACAGTAAAGCCAAACCAGTAGGTATTTTATAAACGAACTAGCGATCTGCCCCGGCTTCGCCCGTGGAACATATTTCGCAATAAAAGGTAGCCTATGTTCTTTCTCAGGGTCTAAAGATTGTCTGTGCCAAATTTCATCAAAATCGGTTGAGAGGTATAAGCGGGAAAGCGTAACAGACATACAGGCAGACAGAGTTACTTTCGCATTTATAATATTAATATGGATTAGTAGGGATTCAACGCCGAACCAAATATTTATTTTTTGATCATTTCTACCTAGTTTAATTTCAAATTATTCTTCCTAACATCATTGTTATTTATAATCAATAAAATCTTAATGATGCATTACCTAACGACGCATAATTAAAACGTAGAGACGATTTGGAAATTGAAATTCTTACAAAAATACCTATATTTTACGAAACAATATTGCAATTTGCATGTAATATTGTTATTGTGTATATCAACCATCTTCGATAAGATACGAAATGAGGTCTGTGGGTTAATCCTAAGTATGAATACTTATACACGTGTTGCTAGTCCATAATTATATTGTTTATTAACTAATATTTTTTCCTTCAGGTTATTTTGTGGCACCGGAAATGACATCAATATATGCATGGCTTATTAACCGCATGGATAAGTTTTAAATCGAATGATACAAATCTATAAGATTTTATCGTAAGGCAAGAAAGATTACTCCATTTTTTATTTTTGCTTTTGTATCTAGATTGTAGATGTATAGTACCTAGTAACTTCGTAATATAGAGATAATTTGGCTTTGAAATATTTTGGAGGAAATCAATCTGTGATTTCCTTCAAAATACCTTATGATATATTAAAATTTTGCTTCTCAATCATTGCTGATAAAAAATTTGATGTGTTCAGAATATTCACATTTTATGTTATTGAAAATATTTCGTGTTTTTCGCACACTGCAATACCTATGTGCTTATTAGTTAGCTTTTTGGATGCTATTTCTTAATATCTTTTATCTATTTCGTGTTATGATGACTCTATTAAAAAATATTTGCTAACCATCTTATGTTCTTTCTGTCCCTTTTCCTCTTGCCCTCGCTAGTTTTAATTAAAACCTGGAGTAAATTGTGCTCCTGTTACGAACATAATTATGCTAAAACGTTACAAATAAAAGTACACATGTTCCAACGTTCTGATATGTAAAAGTGGAACATCTGTCCTCCACTACATTGTACATTTCAAAAGCTACACAAAACCCAAGACTATTTGCTAAAGGGCTGTGTCTCAGAGCTCCTCACGAGTTGCCATAAAAGAAATTCTTTTTTAATCCTTCCCAAGGCAAGTTGTCGAGTAATCTTGAATACAAAGCGAGTGCAGTTTCTAGGCTTAAACGCGATGCAAAGATGTACTCTTGGGTGGATTGGAGCATAACTTAATAACTAGACGGTCTCAAGTGTAGGGGAGTTCACACCGTCCAGTTTGCTTACGCTGACGGCGTTGCTAGAAGAAGTATTTTGCATAGAAGTAAGAAAGGCTAGCGAACTAACGACGGCTCTGATTTCTTTGCCAGTTAGTTGTAAGTTAAAGTTGATGCAGAACTAACAACTCAAGGTTTTAATAATGAAATTTCTATAATATATAGACGTACGATACACGCTGTGAAACACATCCAAATGTAACAATTACACACATTAATATTATATAGAAGAAATTATCAGTAGAAAAAATTAACTGTATTCACCAGGATCTAAATAAAATTACGAAATTATTTTCGTCCGAAACACATCTGCTTCTAATATCAAATATTCTAACTTCCTTATACAATTTATATTTCATTACATATTTACCCTTTCAATTAAACAGAAAGCGATATGTGGATATAGGATCCAGTACATTTGGAGCGTAGTTTGATAGCTTGAATAAATATTGGGTTGACAAGCGGCGCCGTGATTGTCGTCCTTTTCTCCTTAAATCATCTTATCAACTGTTTAGATAGTGTTATTATAGACTTTTGCCCTTTTATCATCTTACTAGCGGCCCGCCCCGGCTTCGCCCGTGGTACATATTTACGTTTTCTCTACATAAGAACCATCCTCGTACTTCAAGGAATATAATAAAAAAATAATTATCGAAATCGGTCCACCCGTTCACGAGGAAAACGGGTTTCATTTTAATATACATTGTATAGATTGCGAAGTCTAGAACTGTATTTAGTTCGATCTTCTAGGAATGTATCCAAATAAATTGAGCTAACTATATCTGAAATCGAATCAATAATTTAAAAAGAGAGTGTGTGCTGAGCACACGTGTCAGAAGCGAAACTTCTTTAGTAAGATTCAAAGATACCAAAATCGTCGCCTTAATCCATGACGTGACGGCATTGCCATGAACCTTGAAATTTTACTCTCAACGCGCCTAAAGAAGTTTCTATGATATTCAGCATACTTTTAATTGAAGGTTAAACGAGTGTATCGAAATTCTAACATTCATTATTTTATGCTCAATTCTTATCCCAATGCATATTTAATTAGTAACACCACTATTTGTTCATGTAATAATACATGGCCCCTATTGTAGGTAAAATTCACTATCGTGCAGGCATAAACGAGCAATCTCACGTCAAAACTGGAAACGAACGGGAAGAACAAGCTGGACTGAATGGTCCTTGAGCTAGACAGAGCGAGTGTCCTTGGCCCGGTTCAGAAATGTTCCCCGGGAAAGGTTAACCTTTTATACGAGAATCGCGCGGTACGAATAGCTTTTGTATTTATTTATTCTCGTTACCAGCGTAACTTTCAACGAAACTGATCAATTTTGTTCAAGTTGCGGACGTAATTTGTCTCAATTTTATAATTTACTAGCTGCTCCGCGTGGTTTCACCCCCGTGGCTCCACTCCTGTTGGTCGTAGCGTGATGATATATAGCCTATAACCTTCCTCGATAAATGGGCTAACTATCTAACACCGAAAGAATTTTTCAAATCGGACCAGTAGTTCCCGAGATTAGCGCGTTCAAACAAACAAACTCTCCAGCTTTATACTATTAGTATCTATAGATTCCGACATTTTCATATCTTAACCTACTTTGTACGTAATCTTAACCCATATTATAAAGTCATATTTACATAGTTTTCAATGTTATTTAATAATTCTGTAGCATCAGAAAATAAAAAAAAAGCAAGAAGTATCGTTATTACAAGAAATACAAAATGAAATGAGGGTATTCTTAACTATAACAATATATCACATCCATTATTTAAATGTCACAACATTTTTTATCTGTGCCCTATTTTTTTCAATTCCCTAACGACCAATTTTGGCAAAGGCTGCGCGGCCAATTCATAAAGCTGCCCATTCAGGGCATTCACGCAAGGTGTCCTTGGCCTAGTTCAGTTCCACTGATAACGCCGCATTGGAAGCAAGCTTTCGGGTTTTATTATACGTATTTGGGAGTATTATGATCCACAAGGGATGGGCATTGCGGATTCATTAACAAACGTCTTATTGAATCTTTAAATGGGAGACGCAATACTTAACCTCTAATGTAATCTATACGCGCTAATCTTGGGAACTACTGTCTCAATTTGAAAAATTCTTTGATAGCCCATTTATCGAGGAAGGCTATGGGCTATATATCATCTCGCTAAGACCAACAGAAGCGGAGCACTGCGGGTAAAACCGCGGTGCACAGCTAGTGTCAATAAATTTTACACAATAGGTAATTTGTTGGAAACAAGGAAGTATAAAAAGATCGTTTTAGGTACTTGTTATCGTTGTACGTTCATAATTTTAGTACAAGATATTTACGTTGCATCGCTGCACATTGCACAACTCCGGATAGATTGTTGGAACAACATATTATACGAAAATAAAGATCACAGACTATAAAAGGGGTACTCGTATATTGCTCATTACCATTTCGGCTTTCGTCATAGCTATTAAAATTAGTGGTGCGTCTGCCGTGTGACCCAGTTAGCGAGAATTTTAACTTTAGTTCTAGGTAATGGTATAGTAAATGACCCGTTCTCGTATGCATGAATTTGTGTTTATGGGTATTGCGTTTAAAATAACTTGGCTTTCAGAACGTCGCGTTGCTTCTTTTTGTAAACATATGCAAACTCTCACTTGCTCTTTTTGAAATAAGGCCGTTTTCATTTTATTGCTAATACTTAAAGTTGAATTGCAAACAAAGCAGGTTATGACAATAAAATAAAGTGTAATAAAATGTAAATTTAAGACTTGAAAATGTCCTCTGCTGTTGTGGAAGTTGGATAAAAAAGAGAGCGATTTTATGTTAGCTCTCTTTTGTGTAACGCTATAGATAATATTATATTCGTGCGTTCTAAGTTAATCACAATCTTTATGACGAACCAATATGGACATTTCAAAATCAGACACTGGGACTATGCATTTTTGTAGCGGTTGTACCTAAATCCAACACTTCGAGTCTGTCTGTCTGTTCGTTCGTGCCAAACTCAATAACTACAGCATCAATTTTTTTATGCAGTCCGGGCTAATATCTAATCTGTGGTCCCGGCAAAGGCGGAACTTATTAAAAAAACCAAGTATGACTGTATGAGGTAAATGACACAGCTTGAAAGTTAAAACATTCTATCTAGCTTCAAATAGATACACTTTAAACCATTCCTTAAATAAAAGAATACCGCAGTCGCGCAAAGTCATTGCCCTCTGATATAAAACCAAAACTATTTCAAAGTCCTCCGTCCACAAGGAGAGTAATAAAACGCGTGTTTATTTAGGTAATCGTAAATCAAAGTGGCTCTTGAATATTTACATCTTGGCACGTTTATTTTTCTTATTAAGTCGGTTCAAGTTTCGGGACGACGGATGTAGATAAACATTGTGTTATTTGTTTATCATTTATTAGGGATTATGAAGTGCGTCGTTCCGTGAAGGTCTTATGGAAATAAATGTTCCTGTCTATGGTGCAAGCCTAGGGCTGTAGACTAATGACTGATTTGAGGGAGAGATTATGAATATTTGTTTGGCTGATAGACTATTAAATATAGATCGAAAAATATAAAATATCGTTATATGTAGTAAGTATATTGATCTATAGAATCAGGAGAATATTATAATTCTCACCTGGAATATTTGTAACATGTCATGTTTGGTTATTTTAAAGTTTAAACAGCAAGCAAAATGGAGCCACCATACTGGAAGTTGGAACTAATAGGCTGGTAAACTCGACCTTTTCCTAAATAAGGGATAATAACAATTTCATTAACTGACGGTACTTTTATCACACCTTATGGACATGAGGCTTAATATTTTGATATTCTACATTGATTTTTCCTAAGAAGTTACAGTGGTAGATAAAGTGTTACGATAAATGCAAGCTGCATTGTAATATTTGCACGTGGAATAATTGAATGTCGAATTCTAACATTTTGATGTTTATTATATTATGTCAAGAAACGGACACTTGCAATAAACAGCTTATTGAAGCGAAACTTCTTCATCGGGGTTGGAAAATAATTTAGTGTAACATTTTTTCGTTACACGTGACATTTTTCCGTTACGCGCCATCTTTTTCTTATCCCTACCACGCGTGATTTGACGTATTTCTGTAAAGTTGCGTATACGTTCGTTTCACTTTTCTTTTCTTACGTGTGTACACTACTAGTACACGCACACATTTTTTGTAAAAAAAAAAAATTAATGTCATCCATTCCCGCCATTGATGATACGTCATAAGAAGTTTATAATTATTATCTATGGCTATAGAGCACGGAGTTCCAGTAATCGGGTGAAACTTATTGTATTCACGATTTGTAAAAACCGCTGTTGATAGCACAACTTGTTCCGAGTATATGGTGTGAAATGATACTATGTTTTCCCATAGCCCACTTATTATAAATACACTGTTTATAACGTACATCGAGTACAAATATGAGATGAGGTTTTTATGTTATACTTTCTTTATGGTTAACTGTTATCTCATGTCTACAATATAACCCCTATGAACATTATTAATTAATGTTTGTACTTATTACTCCTTCATTGTTTAAATAACTTGAAAGTAAAAGAGACGCAACTTTTTTTTTAGTAAAGATTCTTATCTACTAAGTATTTACTAACTAAGTAATTAATTATGGGGTCTTTAAAATTGTCTCTAAAATTTGATAGATAGGATTCAAATTAAACTTTTGCTTAGCTAACGCCCTTAGGGCTTAAGCCAACAGCGTTTTACGTTCTGCAATTTAATTGAAATTTCGTCCCTCAGACTCCACAACTGCAAAATTGTTGGAAATAATACCACCATAACAAAAAAGTTCTTAGCAAATTTGTATGATTTTTATATTTACAAACTTTATAAGGTCTATAAATATGCAATCACATATTTAAGTAGATTGTATGTAACTTAATGACACGAAGCCCCAATAATTGAATCTCATAATCCCGAGAAAGGGTAATACAACCCGCTGCATGAACTTGATACCTTACGGTTATTCAACAAGTAATGATACTATACTATAATATATTATATTCAGCGACCGCAGCCCGTCAAACCGCAACTATTGTGGGCACCGGTCGTGTCTGGTCACATCTGTTGAAGGTTCGAGATGGCCGTCCTTGACTGGCTAGCATTTTAGCACCTTTGAACTTTTCGCGCCATTCTCTATGGTCTGATGTTCTAAATTTAAACGCTTGTGGAGCAATGGCCAGTGACATTTATGTGATGTAAACTGTTAAATTAATTAGTTGCGTAATTCATTGGATCATGATAAAAACGCTTTGCTTGATATGGATTTTGCGCTATAAACCGTGCTATGTGATCCGTATCAAAAACAATTTTTTGCATTATGTCTTCCATGACTCACCTTTCATCACGTCTGTGGCTAATTCGTCGTGACTCGCCATAGAATACAAAATGATCATAGACAAGCTAATAAAAATAAATAACCGGTTGAAAAGTACCTAACATAATTGCTAAGTAAAAACAAGACATCACCATACTAGAACATAATTTATATTGTTGTGTTTTAAAGCGCTCGCATATACTTCGCAAATAAAATAAAATATTAAAAAAATAACTGCGTTAAAAACAACCGACTTCAAAAACGGAAAAGTAAGAAATAAAAAAGATTTGATATTATTAATTACTACATATTATTTTTATGTGCTATTTACTAAAAAGGTTTGATGTCGGTGCATGGGCTTAATACTAAGTGCTTAGTGTTTGGCACCGACTTCAAACCTATTTAATAAATAGCACATAAAAATAATATGTAGTAATTAATAATATCAAATCTTTTTTATTTCTTACTTTTCCGTTTTTGAAGTCGGTTGTTTTTAACGCAGTTATTTTTATTTAATACTTTTTAGTGTATTTTTCAACACGAATCAAACGAGCCCAAACTCGATAAAGTTGAGTCAATATATTACTGAGTTCCTATGGCCACCTTCCGATTCCATCATCAGATCAGCTCCATGTCATGATAATGTTTCATCGCTATCCAATTTACATTCGTATACAAAATTTCAGCTCAATCGGTTACCGGGAAGTGAATCAAAGTTACTTGCTACATTGAAATTAAGTCATCGAGTACAGACAAAAATGCTCATAAAATAAAAACTACTAGGCCTAGCGGAATAAAATTTTTATGGGACCAATTCGACACCATCCCGCATCGAACAAAAAAAGAATCACGTAAATCGGTTCAGAAACCTCGGAGTAATCGGTGTACCTACATACATAAAAAAAAAAAAAAAAAAAATATACCGGCCGAATTGATAACCTCCTCCTTTTTTTTGAAGTCGGTTAAAAATGTTGCCGCATGCCTGTATTTTAAAACTATAACTAGCATGCAGGACGTTTTTAGTTATTTGTAAAGTTAAATCTTTACAAATATAATGTAGCATATTATAACGTTTTGTATTTGCGCCAAACAAGCGTAATTTGATAGCTTAATTTCAGTATAACAATAGTATAAGATAGTTATTATGAAAACAATTAGATATATTTTTAGCTCGGACATACAATGTGATTTAAAAACATTAAAAGGGAACTTGTACCTTGGTTATAAAATCAATTCTAGCTTACTAATCATTTTTCCTCCGAGTCGATAGTTAAAAAAAAAGTTGCTGTAGCTTATATAAACTAGTTAAGTATCCAAAGAGTTTTTACTGATTAAGTATCCGTTTTTAGTTAGAAAACTAGAAATAACAATAAAGCTGCATATCTCACAACACGCAAGAGTTGCGTATATTTTTATTGTTGTATTGTTTGTGCGCCATGTGTCACCGATGCGGGCCGATGGGTGTTCTAACATATTATTAACTAGCTGTTGCCCACAACTTCGTTTGCTTGATGACTTTAAATTCGAATAGAAACTGTATTTTATCAGAAGCCGTACATGGAAGTTAAGATTAAGGATATGCCATATTCAAAATTTGTAAGAAGTAGATTTGTTTGGAGTAATTTTAAGACTGGAGTAACTTTTTGGAGTAACTTTTAGATATGAAATTCTTAAACCTATAAAAAGTAACTATTTAGTAATCAGATGTGTTATAAGTATTAAATAGTTATAAATATTAGCTTGCTCTAACTGCTGCTCTAACTTTACCGTAATTCGCATGAAAAACATAAAAAAGAACTATATTTTGTTATTGATTTATTCGAAAGCGTTTCTAAATTAACGTCTATGGGTTATTAGTTATTACCGATGGTATTACTTACGTAAGGATTTCATAGAACTACAGATATAATTTTCAAGATCTGTACTTGAAGAGTCTCAGACATGTACTTGTAATTACAGTAATTTAGCAAAGGGTGGAATATTTTGTACAGCCAAGTGTTAAGGGTACAAATTAATTGCCAACACCCTCTGGTACTTCAAATTATATGAGGCGCTTTTCATTCGGAGTAGTTTTAAATTATTTTAATGATACCAAGAGCTAGAAAGCTGTACTGTATCCATACAAAGATTTCATCTGATGTTATTAGTTATTTGTTATCCAACCATGTATTGTTTACAGAAGAACTTTATATCATCATCTAATGTTTGAATTCTGGTGTCGCAACTCGCAGTGTTTGAAGTTAAACTTCTCCGAAACTTTGCTTGACCGTCTGAGAATCGGCCAACATCTATTTTTCGTACCCCTAAGTGATAAGAGTAATACAGAAAATCGTTTGCCGGACGGCTAGTATAATATAATCCTTAGTTTAAAACTTATCCTACCATGAAATCATGAAAATTAAAGTAGCAATTTGTTTGCGCAACTTACGAGAGCAATGACAGAAAAGTGCATTAGATTGCTCAAATCGTTTCTCATTGGCTTTGAACTTAGTTAATTGTCTAGAAAATAATGTTCAACGCTAATCATAATAATGTGAAGGTGTAATATTTAATCTCGTACGATTTCATAAGTTTACGGTACGGTAACCAAGCCTAACGGGTAATCAAAAGGCCAGACTGAAAGTAAGTAGGTATTTATATAACTTAGGGCCTGTTTCACAATGAAGATTGTAAAGCTGTGTATGTGGAATTCGGTATTCTGCTTAGTATGTGTTATGGATACTAACTTCGATATTGTATTATGAAAAATTTCGAAGCTTTTTCCTAGATTTGTTCAGGAATGAATGTTAAAATTTGTTACATCCATTTTTATGCTCGTAGGTCGTAGGTATGTAAGAATTTTTCATATTTTTGCATAATATTCGATTGAGTTATCCAGGATATTATCATATAATATTATTCGGTAATAACTTTTATATTTTATATGTAGAATTCGATATTCGGTTGCTATGGTAAGGCAATAGGCATGACGACAGTATCCATAAATGATCGTATTAGTGTTTTTAAGGGAAAATGTATAATAAATAAATTAAATATAGTGACTTAAAAATCTTAAAAACATTAAGATTAATGAGATTATCAATAAAATAAAACATTGAAATTCTGCAGTTGGCCATTTTGATTAAAACACGCGTGACGTCACGCTTAAGTATACAACTCACGTCAGATGTATTTTGTTGTTATGAATATGTTGAGAATACGCATTTTTATTTATTTTCTATTGTTTCACGTATGCTTTAGCGTTTCAGAACAGAAATATAATTGCGAATTCACGAATACGTGGTTTCGGGGTTCTCCACGCCAACTTTATACAATCATTTCTTAATATTTTCTCGCTTGAAATAATTACTAACACATTTTTGAGCATTATTTTTATGTGGATTCACACTGCAATACTGCACACCACTTATAAACTTTGAAATTCGTTTCTATAACACATATTAAATAAATATTTTTTTAATTTTCTTCGCAATGCGTACAAATAATTACGTATTTACTTAAGAGTGACGTCACGCCTACGCCATGATACCTGCGAGCTGTTTTGGCACAGTTAATAAATATTTTTTGAAAAATGGCTTTTATCTTCGTTAAATTTAAGTATATTACCGAAATATAGGGTTTTTCTTGTATAGTAAACGTATACACACATTATGGAAGAGGATTTCAAAATCTTTCGTCATGCCTATTAGAGGTAGATAGTCTATATTGTAGGTATCCATCCATGTTATCTTGCATAAGACTTTCAAACTTTACAAACTATTATAATTTATATCCTTTTTGAAGTTATTTTATAAAGAAAGGCTATGTTTCTAAGGACGTGGTTATTGGTGCTTACAGGGATGTTTATTACCCAGCCAGGTAACTAGATTACCGTCTTTGGATGTAAAGAGAAACTAGCTTATATTCCTACTCTTTGAAATATTGTTATTATTCAGGTATTCTGAGCTCCAATAACAATTTAAGGAATTTTTTTTCGTGTTTAATATTTTGGTTAAAAAACATGTTTATGTAATAAACATTTAAAGGAGAATGACCACGGGTGGTATCGGTAAAATTTTAGTTGTGCCACGTATTCGTGATATTGTTAATTCCTATTTGGTTTTATAATGGTCATATGTATCAATATTAAGTCTTAATTATACCGGATAAATTGAAATAATAGTAAAAGTTATTCTTTTGAAACATGTATGACCACGTATGGAATCGGTAAAATACTAGTTGTGTCACGTGTTCGTGATATTGTTAATTCTTATTTGTATTTATAATGATCATATTTATCACTATTAAGTCGTAATTATACCGAATAAATAGAAATAAAAGTAAAAGTTTTTGTTTTGACACATATATCTATCTCTCTTGCAAGCGTCCTGCGTCATATGTCATAGTTTAATGAATGTGTTCGACGCATTGTTCGACGTTATTTATTTTGAACTTAGATTACAAAATAAAGTACAGATGGAGCATGACAACCGCCCGTCGCCCTTGTCAAAGAAAATACGAAATCAAAAACAAATACGTCGCTGCACCAGTGCTATAGCGCATATAGTGTCATGCAATACGTCAAAAAGGGTTTGCAATTTTAGTAAAAAAATGCCGTCTTGTGATAATAAAACGCTGTAAAATTTGTTCCCGAAAACAAAAAAAAAGATAAAACATCGTTTCACAGGTTTTCTGTAGATTATTTGGCTGATTTATTTCTTTAATACGAATAATAATTTTACAGATATGAAGGAATACAAAACTTCGACGTATGTTGCCAGTATTTTGAAAATGAATTTGCCATTTTTATTGGTAAAACGGTAAAATGGTTAAAAGATCTTCAGGGTAATGCTGTTGGATTTTTCGATCGTGAATGTGATTATTTGTATAGTGCACTAAAGGTTCATGTTAATTATTAGATTATTTTAATAAGCATAATACATTATTTTGTTACTTTTATAAAGCTTAAAAACGTCATAGTCGTTTTCGCTAGCGATTTAATTTATGTGAACTCCATGACTATTCGTATTCATATATTATGAAAAATAAAAAATAATATAATTATTATAGTTAATATTGAAACTTTTTTTATGTAATTTATTTAATAAAAAATTGAATACAATTATTTTGTCCATATATAACTTTAGTAGGCAGGTACTTTATGTAATAAAAGAATTTAAATAAAAATTAAAACTTGACTTCTCATTTATGTATATAGCCTACGTCACTACCGCCACTAACATAATAATTCAGATCATTGCAATGAAACCTCACCACTCAAAATCGGTCCAACGGTTTATACTGCAGGGCGTGTCAAATAAATATTATACATACATACATACATAAACTCGAAAAACATAACCCTCTTTTTTCCGTAGTCGGGGAAAAATTTGGGAAATTTTTCAATATCTGGCAACATTACACGCACAAAGAAGCACCGTGTACGTACAGTGCAGCGGTGAAATGACAGCACACATAGCTTTATTGAAAATGACGATAAATTATTCGGTTTAGTTCGGCAACGCTCCATCTGTCTTTTATTTTGTAATCTAAGATTTTGAAATAATGTTTATTACGATTTACTTTTCACATTTATCTTGTAAATTAAAATATTACCTATGTAATAAATGTAAAACTTAAGGGGCTACTTACTGCCAATTGCATGTTTTCTTCTTCTAACTACTCTTCGGTTAGTGAATATAAATGTCCAAAAAAAATATATGTCACTCATTAGACCTTAAACTTTAATTTGAACGTTTGAAATAATTCTATCTATAAAAATAATGTCCGAAAAAATATTCCAAAGTGGAGCATTTCTTGTTTGAATTTTCGTAACTACGTCTAAACGGTATGGAGTTTTGCTATTTTTCTTTCACAATAATATTTTAAAAGGTGTTTGTCATAAATTGTACGTTTGGCGAGACAAGGCAAGTTCTTATTGAGCTACAAATAATTATTCACTGTTTTCTAAATGAAATTAAATGAGCGGGTCCGTGCGCGGGCGACGGGCGGCACTGTTGATCGAACTGTCGGACGAGGAGGTTGTGCTGCTCATTCTCTAAAATTGTATTTGGATTGTGGATGGCAATTTTGTGCAATTTTTTTTGGACAATTTTGTGCGTGCGCGTGGTTTCACATAAGTTTTCTTTTAACTATGTTTGCGAATGTGTGTCCGCCTGCTACTAACTATGTTTTCTATTAGAAATCTTGTTTTGAACTTGTTTTTTTCTCAGTCGGGTTTTTTAACAACTTTTTTATTTTATGCTTTTTAGTGCACATTGATTATATATTGAGTGCATATTGACCAAATACCCGTTACGTCAAGATGGCGAGACTTCCTCAGGCATTTTGAAAATTATGTATCTAATAGCTTACCGCCCGCGGCTTCGCCCGCTTTGTTGTAAAAACCTAATAAATTATAATATACTAAAGTCTAAAACCTTCGTCTTGAATCACTCTACCTATCAAAAAAACCCGCATCGAATCCGTTGCTTACCTAGTAGGGACGGAAATAGGAAATATAATATGTACAATACTTATGTAGTGTTAACTAATAACTTACTTATTCGTATATAACACAAATATAGAATTCAAATGCGTCTATCGTCGTCAAACTTAGTTATTTTTAACAAACAAAATTTTATTTCCATGTAAAATTCAATATAAAATTCGAACAAGGATTGCTTTCTATCAAGTTACAATCCACAAAACGTGTAGATCTATGAACGACTAGATTTCCGCCCTTGGCTTCGCCCGCGTTTGCAAAGGAAAACCCGCATAGATCCCGTTCCCGTGGGATTTCCAGGATAAAACTATCCTATGTGTTAATCCAAGTTAACCTCTATATGTGTGCTAAATTTCATTGTAATCGGTTCAGTATTTTTTACGTGAAAGAGTAACAAACATCCATACATCCATACAAACTTTCGCATTTATAATATTAGTAGGATAGATTTCCGCCCGCGGCTTCGCCCGCGTTTGCAAAGGAAAACCCGCATAGTTCCCGTTCCCGTGGGATTTCCGGGATAAAAACCATTGTAATCGGTTCAGTAGTTTTTACGTGAAAGAGTAACAAACATCCATACATCCATACAAACTTTCGCATTTATAATATTAGTAGGATAATTTAGTGCATGATTATTAGGTACTATTTTATAGGTACTTTAGTAAAAACTTCTACTCTAACAGGATTTCAAGATATTCTATAAACAAAGTGGTCCCGCCATTCTGACGTCAAAACAATAAATATGCGTAACAAAAATAAGATGGAGTAACTTTCTATACTTATTTTCCGATTTTCAAAAATTCGTAACTCAAAAATTTACGACTCTCAACTCCACGACCTATAAAGTACAATTTTACCTTTTTAAAATAGTAAATTCAGTTTAAAAAAGTAAAATAAAGTTTTTAATAGCGCCTAAAAAAATTACAATGTTAATAAAATTGCATTTCCTTCAGGCGCTTTTCTCTTAAAATTTCGTTCACAAATACCTATCATCACTGATTTCATTTCACAAAAATAAATCTATGTTGTTTTATTATTGTAGGTAATATAAGCATGATACACTTTTTTGGAATCCTTATTATGATACCTTTAATTTGATACCCATATTGCAGAAAAAGATTTTTTTTTTTGTATTTTATTCTAGCACCCCACATTTTTCTTTTTTATTGTCACCTATCTAACAAAACTTGGGCTAATACGACGAATCTAACGATACCCTAATTAAAGAAATCCATCCAGTGGTTCGGAAGATATCAGAGTATAAAGAATATTAGATACATATAGGCGCGAAAAACATAACCCTTCTTTTTAGTCGGGTAATAAAAATGCCCGAGCTGCTGCGGAACGCGACGCGAGCGGATAGTTGCGATAGCGCGGATCACGCTCGGCGCTCTGCGCACGTAAAAATGAAGCGGGGGTGCTTGGCTAGCGCGGGGAGAACGTCTAAATCCTCAAAATCGTTTCACTGTTACAACAACCTTAATGTTCATCGTTAGTTTAAACTCGATAAAGTATTTTTTTGAAGCGTTGAATAAAACTTTTGTTTTATTTTTATTGTCGTGAACTGCGGCTTATTTACATAAAAATTTTAATCGTTTCTAAAAGTACTAACATCAAGCTTCAAATTGAGCTATATTTCATCTTGACACAATAAGTTTGATTGCGATACCAAGTGCCATAGTCACTTGGGCAATCTCCTTTTAAATAGATATTATTCAACTTTATCGATCGGAATAATTCTAAGCTATCCAAAATAACAACACAATAATTGAGAAAACACGAAGTACCGACCAGTAATTTATATTCAAAGCAAAAAGCTTACATCCAGTTACCGAAATAACTCTGCTAAATTATTTTAAACTTTATTCCTATATCATACGGTCCAAATCTCCGTGAACAGTGCGCGTGATTCACAGTTTATCTTGACAGTCGCTGAACCTCTCACATCTTGCTATTTTCGATCTTTGGTTATGACACAATAGTTCTAAATAGAGCTTTACTGTATAAGGAATAAAGTCTAATTTTCAATACACCGTGGAAAGCTTGCGAATTTACTATTAATTACTGATGCTTCGTATAGTATACAAATAACAAACCCCTTTTAAATTTAATTTAGATTTACACATGTACCTAACTTTGTAAAGCAAATATTGAAGTAAGAACTGAAACTTACGCGAGTTAACTTAATTGGTGTTTTATAAGTCCTTTGAGTTCTGAAAAAAAACATACATTATTTTTAATCTGTGATGCATGTTAGCATATGTCAAGTTTTTTCATAAAAGCGCGGTTAAAAATGCAACCACATCCGCCATGCGGTGTAGACTGTAGTTGAACAATAATTGGTTTCTCAGAAAGAAACTGAGGTTGTTTATGAATAAAAATCTGTATTACGATCTGTGATTAGATAATACACCTGGAAACTTATACAGTATAGAATATATTTCCTCCTGCATGCAAGGGTCATTGCACTTTGTATGTATTGAATCGAAAATTGTTTAGTGATTTGTCTGGCTTTGCGTGATCCTCAAACTAGTAAAGGAGAACTTTTAATCAAAACCTAGTTTCTGATGTTTGTTTTATTAACTCACTTTTCTGAGTCTAACAAGTTTTGAAACAAAAACTGTATCTAGCTAGGTACTTTTTCAATCAAATCTCGTCATCTTGTTCGAAGAGGAATTAATTAAATTAAATTTTCTAGGTTAGTAAAAAAAAAAATGTTTATTTTAACATACGACTTACGAGCATCCGAAACGCGTATTCAATAACAATAAAATATAATGCATTTTATACAAAAATGGGGTCGAGGCTTTTCCTATAATAACAAAAGTTTTAATAAATCTAGCGTTTTAAAACAATGCCGATTCGGTCAAATCATCGAATATCCATGTTGCGCGGCAAATTGAAAATTGACAAGAGCTGTCATCAGTCCTTGACATGTGTCAAACGTGTCAAGACTGCCGTGGCCCACTTTATTGTTTGCTTATTATCTTTTTTTTTTAGTGACCATAGTGTGGTGTTGCAGTGTTTTTGATCTCGATTAGGTATGTGATAATAGTGCGCTATTTTACGTTAGATTTTTTTTTCAAATATAACAGTCTACCTATTATCATCATCAATACATATAATAAAATTCTAGAAAAGTGGTGTCTGTACAATGAAAATATGTAAAAAAAAATTAGCAGGGGTTATTACTAAATCGATCCCAAACCCAAAACTGTCGTTAAAATTTTTTTTGTCTGTTTGTCTGTTTGTCCGTTTGTCTGTATGTTTGAACACGCTAATCTCAGAAACGGCTTATCCGATTTAAATGCGGTTTTCATTAATATATTGTGGTAATCTTCATTTAACATTTAGTGTTTATTTCATGTCAATCGGTTTATAAATAAAAAAGTTATGACCATTTAAGTATTCACGGCGAACATTTGCTAAGGCATTGTATCATGTATGGTACACTATTATAATACAGTGTACGTTAAAACGTAAGTTATCTGTTATACGCTACAGTTATTTCTATAAAATGTCCATGTGATCATATCGAAAGTCCCCAAGGGTGGGGTGGGGGTGGGGGGGTAAGCTGAGGTAGTAGGGGGGGGAGGGGTCAAATTAAAATTATGCTTATTTTTAGGTAAATTTTATACATAAAATGTCCTTTAAATTATGTCGTATTATAATATTTTTAACCCCCGACGCAAAAAGATGGGTGATAAGTGTTTGACCGCTATGTGTGTCTGCGTGTGTATCTGTTTGTGCCACCGTAGCTCGCTAGCAGGTAATTAGATGCGGTTTTTTTGTTAGGCAGCATTTTTTCCGACGCTGGTTCTTAGATAAACTATATCAAAATAGGTTAATCCATTTATTATACCTAGGTATACATATAGAGGTAAAAGTAGGAATGAAAATAACTAAAGTTATCGAATATATTATCTACTTTAGTGATATTATATTAAATGAAAGCGAACGACCTATCAGTAACAATAAATCAAATTTTATCTAAATCGGTTCATCCATTTATTTGATATACGATATAAAAGTTTTAGGTAATAAAAAAATGAATTTTGACTCAAGTGACATATGAAATGAAAGTGCATGACGTGTAAAGTATAATTGGACATATTTAATCAAAATCGGTTCATCCATTTACTATACCTATATATTAGTAAAAGTTGGAATGAAAGAAACGATTGTTGTCAAGTATACCTAAGTGACATATCAAATGAAAGTGCATAACGGGTGAAGTACATAGTTCTATTTTTATCCAAATCGGTTTTTCCATTTATTAGATTACAGCACAGATTACAGCGGTAAAAGTGGGAATGAACAATAATCGAATGTGGTCAAATAATATCTCAAGCGGCATATCAAAATATGAAAGAGCAACGTGTGAATTACAATTAGTAATGTTTTATCGAAATCGGTTCATCCGTTTATTACACTTTAGGGGTGACAGTGGTTAGGTAAATAAACCAAATGGAGCATCAAACGACAGGATATGTCGTGTACATATAGGTACAATTAGATAATATGGTTTACATCAAAATCGGTTTGCCATTTACTACACTAGGGATGGAAAGGTTGAAAGTCTGTGAAAGAAGAGTGGGATATGGAAGCGAGAGGATAGCCACACCCTGGAAATTTTGAATTCTACTCAAAGCCACATAGGCCTGGCGCGGCGCTTGGCAATTTTTTTCTTCTTTTGCCACTGTGGTCCATTACAATTTGTGCACGGTTACGGCACAACTTAAAAGGTGTCAAGGAGCAACAAACTTATAGATATCAATATGATGTAGGAATGTATTATGGAGGTAAAGGTAGGTCTCGCTCACTTGAAAATATTACATGAAAATAAGAAACCGAAGTTTGAAAATAAAAAAAAAACCCAACGCAATGAAGGAAAAGGAATAAATAATTTTACAAACTTCCCGACGATCTTTAAAATTATGATAATATGATAATGATGGTATGGCAGCCCCGACGACTTTGTTTTTTTTTATTTTTATAAATATTTAAAATGGTATTTATTTTTAAAGATCTTCGGGAAGTTTGTGAAATTATTTATTCCTTTTTCTATGCACTTTTCTTCGTTGCGTTGGGTTTTTTTTTTTTAATTAAATTTTTATTGCACAGTCTAAACGGTTTAGTTACTACAGGCGCGAGACAGGAAAGATGAGCGCTGAGACAAACGTCAAAACGCAAAGGAATAGAAGGAATCCGCTACGATAATAATTGTCATAAGCGTATGTGTTTTGCACAATTTTATTAAATTGCGACTGGATGAAAATTTTGTTCGTGATCGTCGTCGTCGTTGGTAGGGTGAACAAATCTTTAGTAAAACATCATCAGTACGCTTATGTCAATTAGTATCGATAGCGGATTCTATTCCTTTGCGTTTTGACGTTTGTCTCGGCCTACGGTCTCGGCACTCATTTGCTGCACAATATATTGTCAAAAACATCCATACAAGGAAGGAAGGAAAATAAATTTGCTCCTTTCCCTCCTGGTGCCTAAAAATAATATGACATAATTTAAAATAAATTTTACGTAGAAAATTAATTAGTTAGGCATTTATCTTTTTAGCTCAGTTTAGTAATAAATTTTACTTAAAAGTTTTTTTAATTATTTATGGTAGTAGATACGTGTTTATTCAATCAAAGTTAAGTAGTAACTACTATGCAGTCACTATTCCACGCGGACGAAGTCGCGGGCACAGCTAGTCTAAAAATAAAAACGACGTGTGGCACTCGGGGACTGCCGCGGTAAAGCTATTGCATGCTATGCCTTCAAGCCACACCTCCGCCCGTCGGAGTGGGGAGCGTGAGGTTTTTTCGTAACTGAATTTCTCGATTCGGTCCCCGCGCTCAAAGCCCGCGATAGAAGCTATGCAATAGCTTAATATTATTATCTAATATCGACTACTGCCACTACTAAATACGACTTATTTTTTTTAGCTTCAACCAATATTTAGAAAGAATTGGGTAGATTACAAGTAGGTTAATTATTCTTTACATAGGTATTGAGAATGAATATAATCCTCACACGGAGAAATTGTACTAAGCAGCTAGAATTAACTGTGTTTCATGAAAGTTGATACCTTAGGTAATTTAAAATCGATTGAGGGCGTTATAATCGATATAAGAATCGTTACAGTTAAAGCGTACGTGAGAGGCGCAAATCGATTTCCTCACAAAAAATATATCAATGTTCGTAGAAAGGAGGAAAATCGTACCATTATTTTTTTCAGTTTGAGAATTACAAAGATATGAAAATGATTCGTAAATTGATATAACAATAAACAATGCGCAGGTGATTGTATTTGCGTATTCAAAGTCAATTGCTTTTTTAACTTTCTGTTTCGATACAAGAAAGTGTTTTTTTTTTCTCTATTAACAAAGCGGTATTACGCTTCAGTATTTCAGTACTGTATAGTCATTTCTATTGCTACTCAGAATCTGCATAATTACATTACAATATATTGCTTACCTACTACGTATACAATTGGAATTGATATATATAAAGCGGAAGAATATTTGTTTATTATGCGTATTTCTTTTGATGAAGTGGTACGTGATAATTCGGAATATTAATTTATGCCATCCCAAACAGAATTTGTGCCTACATAAAAATCGATAAACTTATGATATTCAACAGAAAGATATGGACCTTGTATTTAATTTTTACATTAAACGAAATAATAAAGATTATAATTCCTATAAACTGTTATTGTTTAGGTAGGTACATTTTTTGTAAACAAAATTAGGTAGGTACCTTGCATCTAACATTGCATTCGATTTTCGAATAAAATAATGGCGGGTGCAATTTCTCCATTTAAACTCCCATTAACTGTCAAATGAACGCCTGCTTGCCATAAAAGAAAAAAAAAACACGCCTCCGCTAGTACTGTGTCAGTGACCGCGATGGCGCGAACCACAGAGGTTTTACGTACCATAAGCATGGTGTTCTGAATATATTATGTGTATTTGCATAATGTTACTAATCATAACAACTGAGCGGGCAATCGTGTTTGGTACGCTTTTATTTGGTTGTTGACAACCTACATGTAATATTGCAACAAATGTTGAAAATATGGGCCAAACATTATACGAAAAAGGTATCGACTTTTTACCTTTTGTCAATTTTTGTATATTATGTTCATTAACTACTAATTACTATATCAATGATTAAATCGTCTCCATGGTACAATGGTTAACGTTTGAGTGTTTCTACATCCGAGGGATCCTAAATGCGATTCCCGATGGAGACAAAAAAAAATTGTCGGTCTGACAAGACACAGAAGTCAGAACGCTGATCACCTACTTGTTGCTGAATAAAATTGATCAGTGAAACATATTTATGCAATGCATCTGTCCCTTACACCATTATGGGACACAGAACTTAAAAAAGATTTAAAAGGTCATCTCAACATTAAAAATCCACATATGTATTGAAGAATTAAAACATAATTTTCGTTACATTCGTCCATGCAATTACCCTGTATTTAGGTAACAACGACAAAATAATTTAACGCCTACACAACTGTCCACTGATTGTGAAGTCGAGTGTTGGGAATAGATAAGATGTTAGTAAATAAATCATGAAGCTAATTATGTTTCTAAGCCCACATGTATCGCCTACTTACAATGGTTTTAGATGTGTTACCTTTTAAGCTCGGTTACGTGGATTTGGCAATACTAAACAGGTCTATACTTAACTTGTGGTCTATGGCTGTGTCTATGGTCGTTACTTCTCAATTGAGCTACTATTTTTGTACGATAGGTTTTATATAATAACGTAAGTATTTGTTTTTTAACTGGGTGACCTGGCGAATGTTGTTACGCAAAATTCTTCATAATTTGTAGCGTGTGTTAATTTTTTTGTAGATTTCTTCCGTTATTCACGTAAGACTCGAATCAAATTAAAACAATGTTTAAAAATGCTTCCAAAAGTCTTTTTAAATAAATAGTTCTGCCCTGTTAAGAAAATGTCCTGGTATACGTATTAATTTATCATTTGCAAAAGGAATTAGGAGCTAATTTCCTTTAACAAACTGCAATAAAGAACACAATCATGCTAGGTAGATATTTAAACATAATATGACAATATCTACCAGTTGTTATGCACATTGTCGCTAAGAATTCTTTCCTAACACATGTTTTAGCGAACGAATATACCAGCTTTTGCCAAATCTGTTTTATTATGAAATGAGGGCAAACAAACTGATCACCATGTGGTAAAGAATACATAATTTGGGTCTGTTGATAAATCGCTGTTGTTGAATAAAGACTGAAATCATCTAACTTTATAGTTTGTAAACTTAGCCTTTACTCTTAACAAATTAGCTCTACTAACACCCAAGGCTCTAGAATTATTGATAAACTAGCTTTTCGCCCGCGGCTTCACCCGCGTTTTCAAAGAAAATCCCGCATAGTTCCCGTTCCCGTTGGATTTCCGAGATAAAACCTATCCTATGTGTAAATCCAAGTTACCCTCTATATGTGTGGTTAATTTCATTGAAATCGGTTCATTAGTATTTGCGTGAAAGAGTATCAAACACACACACATAATATACATCCTCACAAACTTTCGCATTTATAATATTAATTAGTAGGAATTTGCAAGCTCCCTTTATTTCAAAACATTTTACAACTAAGTGCCCTTATGCACTAGCGGTTAACCGCGGGGGCGGCTAACCGCGTTGACAACTTTCTTTTGAATTAACAGTGTTGTAATAAAGAACACTTCAATTTTCTAAACTAAAGCATTTTTCATTTATTTACGAATTCTCGCAGAAAATCATTACGTGATATACGTGTATATTGAGAGAAATTCTTCATTCCTGGCAATATCGTTTGACTTTTATTGAATGCACCTACCGTTTGACGCCCATGCTCTTCCTTACTATAGTTAGGTATCTCTATTACCTCCGACTCGACTCTACATCATATGTCATGTATTAATTGACGTTGTTTGTTCCTGTCGTTATTAATAAATTGCAATGTTCCCTAGATTCATTTGAACTATGATATGAATATGGGACATAAACTGCAGTGGATTGGATTCGTTTCGAAGTTGACGTGATTTTGATGCATAATAGTCTTTTATTTTATGAAAAAGTAACCGTATAGTTACTGCTTTCTTTAAAGTTCATTATTGTTGGATGTCATTAAACAATCTTTGGACTGGATTATATCTCGTAAAGTTGAGATCGATTTGTACTTTTTGAGTTACATGTATATTTAGAGAAGCTGTTTAGCCATTTTTCGTTCTGTCCCAATAACTTAGAAATCATAAATCACTCTTTGTATTGATGATGTCTAGACGAGCTAAAAGTAGAACGTCTGTAAGATGCCTTATTGTCGTTTTAAATACCTACTGCTGTTCGTGGCTGAAAGAAGTCCATTTGACCTTTGACCATCAATCAAAAAGGAAACCTATGCACTTTATTATTTACGTTGTAACGAAATGCTAAGAAATCATCTACATATAAAAAAATACCTCGAATCAATAATAATTTTTAATTTGCAAATTGTTTAACAACACGCTTCATTGAACGGCAAATGGAAAATATTAAAATAAACATGATAGTAAATAGCATAATATAATTATGTTTACGAATCAAGTAATTCAATATGGTGTTATCGATCGTTGACGACGGTTGCTATTAGCACCGAGCGTCTCTTTGCGCGTAAAATCTCCGCGAATGACGGAGTAAAAAGCTAAGTGGTCGTTCTGTTTACATGCGTACTGGGATGTAAAGTACAGTGGGGAGGAGAATATTACATATTATTTATCTATACAAATATAATAATTAGGTATCTATGTTGTGATGTATTTGGTAAAGGTAAAAGAAACAGATATACCTACTATATAGTAATTGTATGTTTTAATTGAGAATAGTTTTGGCTAAATTCCTATTATTGTTTAGATTAATAATAACACAGATTTTACCCAGAATGCTCATCTATTGAGAAATTCGTAGTACCTATATTCACCAATATGTATTTGTATAAAAATTTTCCTAGTAAATCTGCTAATATTACTCTTTGTTATGAAATGTCTGATAAAATATTTGAATGATTAATTTTATAACAATTTTTATCGCAGAATGTAAATGGATATTTAATGTCAAACCGTGTGTCACTCAAAGTTCAAATTCACTGAGCGCATGAATTAATCTATCAAGTGTTTAAAATTCCATCACTATGACAATAGCCATTACCAGGTAACAATCGAGTTAAATAAGGGAATCGCTTCCGATTGCTAAGCACTTGATCATATATGGAAGGTGGTGAATAGAAGGAAACTGTCATGAATTTATGTTTTTTTTATGTAAAGAGTGACGATGGCACGTGTTTATAGTCTGTGGTAATTCATTACGTACGGCACTTATTATAATAATAATATGTTCTACATGTTAAGGATTGCGGGGATGATTAAAGATACAAACTTTGATCATTGAAGCGTGCCTTTATTAATCACACAACAACATGGGGAACCTCTTACATCTTGCAGATTACAGACTATATGAAACTTCCTTCATAACTGACAGTTGACACAGTGTCACAACCAACGCAGTGTTGCTACATACAATATTATATAAATCATTGTTAATCAACACCTCCCCCCAATGATTTATATCAACATAACTAACATTACCTACAATGAATAAGTAAGAACTAACAATACAATAATTTGTATTAACCAAAACTAACAAACTAAAAATACACAATGCGAACTGAACTTTATTCCAATCCTAATTTAGGTACAAAATAATTATGGGAGATTTTATTTAATGGTTTCGTAAAAATATCAGCAATTTGTTGCTTTGTAGGTATATACATAACACAAATTTCCTTACATTCTATTTTATGTTTAACAAAGTTGTATTTTACATCCACATGTTTCATTCTTTTTTGATCAGGATTACATACAGAAAATATTGTACTTTTATTGTCTTCATATATGGTAGTGGTATTACAATTAACGTCTAACTCATTTAATAATTTCCTAATCCAACAAGCCTCTAGAGTTGCTTCATTGAGGGAGTATAACTCTGCCTCAGTAGTGCTTAAAGCTACAGTGCTTTGCTTTTTGCAACGCCAAATAACACTGTTATCAAATACTTTAAATATATAACCAGTTACAGATTTCCTATCTTTATCTACAGCAAAACTTGCATCAGCATATCCAACTAGTGGTTCGGAATTACAATTCTTAGTATATTTTAAATTATAATTAATGGTACCTTTAACATATCTTAAAATCCTTTTCAAGCATTGCCATAACCTTTCTGATGGTCTAGATTGATATCTTGCTAAATATGAAACAGAAGCACACAAATCAGGTCTTGAACCTACTACAGCATACATTAAAGAACCTATACAAGCTCTGCATTTATGCTCTAAAGAGTAATCAATCGTACAATCATCAAGATTAACATTAACTTCCATGGGTGATTCACTAGTATTTGCTTCAGACATACCAAATTTTGTTAATATAGACTCTAAATACTCTTTCTGGTTAATATACAAACAATCACTAGCTTGAATAATATTAATACCCAGATATTTTAAATTTTTAGATCCTAGATCTTTCATTTTAAATTCTGTATATAACATTTCTTTAACATTATTTATCCTTAAATTGTCCTCACCCAAAATTAGTAAATCATCCACATACAACAAAATGTAAATACCATCCTTAAAATATAAACAATAATCACTTTCTGCTCTTTGAAATCCTTTACTCTTCATAAAACTATAAAATTTATTATCCCAATTTTTTGAAGATTTTTTAAGACCATACAGTGATTTATTCAATTTCAAAACATAATTTTTATCTATATTTATACCAGGTGGGGGCTTTAAGTATACAACATCATCAATTTCACCATGAAGGAAAGCACCTTTAACATCCATTTGATGAATTAAATAGTTCCTTTGAACAGCTAATGACAAAAGAACTCTGAGAGTTTGTAATTTCAAAACGGGAGAATAAATTTCATTAAAGCTACCTTCCTGTTGAAATCCCCTTGCAACTAATCTAGCTTTATATACATCACCCGCCCTTTTTGTAAAAATCCATCTACAATCAATTAACTTAACATCGTTTGGTTTTTCTACAACTTCCCAAGTTTTGTTATCCTCTAAAGATTTAATTTCCTCATTTACCGCTTCATACCACCTATCCTTATCGTCATAAGAATCTATATCATTATACTTTTCTGGAACATTACCATTAGAACAAGACAAAAATGATGCCATTAATATATCACCTAAATCTGAATCATCAGTAACAAAATCTTGTAAATATTTTGGTTTAGTTTTCTTTCTATTTTCCCTAGAATTAACATTATCTATATTCTTTTCTTCAAATTGTAATGATTCTAAATTATTATCAGAAATTAAAATTTTCTCAGTACTATTGGTTTGGGTTTTATCAGGACTACTACTACCAACCTTCTCCTTCCTGTCCGAGATAGACTCCGCATCAATACTAACCGTTTCAGGTGACTCTGAACATGTTTCTTCCCTAAACAATACGTTTCGTTCTATGCATATTCTCCTTTTATTATCATCCCATAATCTATATCCCCCTGGAGCATAACCAACCATTTTCAATTTAATACCACGAGGGTCTAACTTCATTCGGAGTTTTTGAGGAATATGGGCATATGCAGATGACCCAAACATTCTGAAATTAGATACATTAGGACGTCTTCCTTCCCACATTTCAAATGGTGTAACATTAAGAGAAGCAGTGGGACTACGATTAGTGACATATACCGCATATCTCAGGGCCTCGCCCCAAAGCTCTTTAGAAAGTTGTGAATCTAACAATAATGCACGCGCCTTTTCAGTCAGAGTACGATTCATTCTCTCAGCTACTCCGTTCATTTCAGGATTATATGCAGCAGTATACTGCAATACTATGCCCTTTTCATCACAAAAAGATTTAAAATTTCTAGAAATATACTCACCACCATTATCTGACTTTAACTTCAATATACCATGACCAAAATGATTACTAGCATAATTATAATATGTCTTGAAATATTCAAAAACTTCAGACTTGTCTCTTAATAAGTAAACTGCAGTGAAATGGGTAAAATCATCTATGAAAGTAACAAAATATTTATATCCGTCCCACGTAGACGGGCTAACAGAACAAACATCGGTATGTACTAGTTCTAAGGGTTTCCTAGCCTTATACATTCTCCCATTAAAAGGAAGGCGTGTAATATTAGCAAGTATGCATGATTCACAATGTTTATTTTCTAAATTTTTTTCTTTCAAATCAGTTAAACCATCAACCATATTTTTATTTACTAAAGTTTTCAAACTACTATAGCTTAAGTGAGAAAATCTTTTATGCCAAGTTTCTACTAAATTATCTTTTGTGTCTGATTTTTCACCATAATAACAATCATTAAATATTACTTCAAATTCTACAAAATAAAGGGATCCTAGTCTATGCCCAACCATAAACAATTCATTGGTTTGTGAGAAAACTTTAACTTCCCCTTCATTGAAGATGATCTTTAAACCATGTCTTTCCATTTTGGAAACAGATATTAAATTTTTCCTTAATTGTGGTACATAATACACATCATTTAATATAATATTAACCTTAAAATCACTTAAATAACATTTTATTTTTCCTATACCAACAGCTTCTAAATCAACATCATTTTTGGCAGCTGAAATTTTAATTGGCTTATCCAGTTTACAATAATTAGAGAATAAATTAATGTCATTTACAAGATGAAATGAACTACCTGAGTCTATAACACATTTAAAACTATTCTTAATCTGCTGTTCAGTGTCAGCGCTAAAGGACATAAAACTTACAAATTTGTTACCTGCAGTATTTTCAGTGCCGGTAAGAAATGACTTTCCTCTACCTCTCCCCTGAGTCTGATGACGAGTAGCCTTACTGTCGTCTCGGCCTCCGTTGTACTTCCAGTCGCCACGTCCACGGCTGTGAAGTCTCCAGTCACCAGTCCTGTGTCGTGCCTGCTGAGTGCTCCTACACTGAAATTTTTTGTGTCCGGGGCGTCCACATCCATAACACAAAAAGATTGAAGAATCAAGGGATTTGATCGCTCCTCTGTTTCGTTTTTCCTCTTCTCCAAGCAGTCTGTTTTTCACAAAGTCCATTTTCAATTCCTCCATAGTTTCCAACGCCGTGATAATGCCTTCATAAGATTTCGGCATGGATAGTAGTAAATAGTTAACCTTTTCTTCTTCCGAGAGCTCACTGCCAGCATCCCCGAGTTGTGCAAATAGCTTTTCCATGTCAATAAAATGTTCCATTAAAGGTTTCCGTTCATCGAATTTCATATCGGATAATTCTCTTCTTATAAATAATTTAGATCGTGTACCTTTCTTCTTAAAGCTGTCTTCCATGCTTTTAATCATTTGATATGCAGATCTGTCCTTCAAGTATTCGAGATGACTGTCGGCGGTTGCCGCTATTATAATGGCCTGGGCTTTAGCTTCCAATTGCTTGTTATTTGTAGATTTACTGAAATCCTCCTTTTCGATCGCCTCTATTGCTCCATTATCCCGCAGGATACTTTTCAATCTAAACTCCCATGCGTTGTAATTGTCCCCCGCGAAAGGGACAATTTGATATTTTTCTTTTGACATTTTGTCCTTTAATATTTATAAATTTACTTTAAAACCGATGGCTTTACTTGGCTGTGTTACTGGGCCCATAACCCTGTTAAGGATTGCGGGGATGATTAAAGATACAAACTTTGATCATTGAAGCGTGCCTTTATTAATCACACAACAACATGGGGAACCTCTTACATCTTGCAGATTACAGACTATATGAAACTTCCTTCATAACTGACAGTTGACACAGTGTCACAACCAACGCAGTGTTGCTACATACAATATTATATAAATCATTGTTAATCAACACTACATAGTGGTAGAAGCAATTTCTTAAATAGGTATTAGATAATAGATTGAGCTGCATATTTCTCTAGAATTCTTATTTATACGACTACTAGTTACTTTATTATACTACTTCACGTAAGTACTACTACAAATTAAGTACTACTAGAAAAGATAGGTATGTATCTAATAATAATGAATTAAAAAAATATAATATAGAGCATAGGTTCTTTAGTCTGTGCCTTACTCTGAGTAGTTGATAGAGTTATGACGTTTTAGATGATTTAATTATATTAGATTGTATTAGATGATTAGATGATAATACATGGAACAAAGCATGTAACACTAAATCTTCGTCATGCGTCATTATGCGTTACATTATTCTTTACAATCTTACCTTCAGAAACATTGTGCTACCATACCATAGATCATTTCAAATGTAAATTTCGTCATTTCGTTAAAACCATATTGTAAAGGTGCATTCTTCAAAACGGTACGGCGTCAAAGACCATGTCACTTTGGTATGCGAGTCAGGTGTGTACAAAATGTTCGAGTCATGTAAATAGACACTTGTACCAATGTGTTGTACTTCTGTTAATTATGGACTGTTTGAGTTATTTGAATTGGTTTGTGTTTGGTAATGTGTATATTATATAATGTACTACTGTATAATATGTGGAGTAACTTAGGTATTTGCGACTATTACTCGTAGATATGTTTACGTTTATAAACATCACACTTTACTTATTTTACTAGTACCATACGTGGTACATTTTACACTAATAAACGAAGATTTAAAACGCATAATTTGTTCAAGTATCACTAACTACATTCATACAAGAATCTTAATTTATTAAAAACTGCTAGATATACTTTTGCTGCTGACTGTACACCGGCTTCTCGAATTTGTATTTCGAACGAAAATGTAAATGTAGACGCACTTCCATGTAATATGTACTCAGACAACTCTTTGTTTTGAACGTTTTTAATTTGTCTGCTTAACTATGCTCGTGCTATCTCTTTCTATCTCCATATCTTCATATGAAAGAAGGAGAGGTAATAACAATAAAATTATCAGTGTTATGTTTTAATTATAATGCGTTTTATAGTTCGCCAGGAATAATGGACTCAAATAGGCTTGTAAAATAGTTGATTAATGACATTGACGCTTCCTTATATGCATTATTCATCATAATTTATTGCTAGTTGCGTGATATTAACTGCAATATGATATTCTATGAGCCTCAATTGAGTGCTTTGACTCCTGATAGTACATATGTGATTGGTTTTATATGAAAATTTGAACTATGAGTTAAGTTAGAAGTAAGTATACAGGGTGTTCCACTATTGGTATACTAAGCGCGAAGGAACTTGTAATTTTGCATACACTGATCACGTAAAAAATACTTAAACAACAAAATTACGCTAAAAATTGTTTGCTCATTTTTTCCTAAAAAATCCAAGTTTTCGTCTCTAGCTTCGCGTAGCCGGCATATATACCGCTTCGCTATAGTCCGTTCGCGTTTAGCGAGCATTTTGTCTATGAAAACATAATCTTAAACGATAGCTCACGTATGGTATGGGTGGTAAATTTGAGCGGGTTGCTTGTTAGGGGTGTACACTGTACACTGTACAGTTTTAAGAATTCATCTTTTTGACTGGCCGGTTGGCTTGGTTGGTAGTGGCCTGCCTTCCAAGCCAGAGGTCGTGGGTTCGATCCCCACCCGGGGCAAATATTTGTGTGATGAACATAGATGTTTGCTCTGTGTCTGGGTGTTAATTTTCTACATAAGTACATATTTATTTAAAATTATATAGTTATGTATGTTTATCAGCCATCTGGTTTCCATAACACAGACGAAAGCTTAGTATGGGATCAAATCGTGCCGTGTGTGAAATATTTATTTATTTATTTATTTTGTCAAAAAAATTCATGTGGAATTTTATAAGTATTTTTTACTCCTTGGGGCTTATGTAGGGCTTGCTGCTTGGGGCTTTTGTATACCGTTGCTGGGACATCCCTGTATAAAGCTTAGACACGACACAAAGATAAACAAATCAATGGTGGTTAAAAATTTACTAGGTATTTAGTATCCACTATGGAATATATTACTTTTTATGTGTTCCAACATGCCACTATACAAACGAGGCCAAAGTCCCAAATGAATATGTATTTGTATCGATATTCATTGATAAACTCATTTAATATTAGGTTTATCAATATGGAATTGATAGATAATAAATTATTGAACTGCATATAGAATATCGTCCAGACACAGCTGGTCGATAGCGTGTGAATGTAACACAAGTGATAGTTACCATAAATAATTGTAATTCAAGTGTGGCTTATCTCTTGCATTCAGTAGTGGAATGTAATACTATACCATAAGTATTTACTAATCTCTGGTTATGTTTATTACATCTGTGAATATGCTTCGTGAAGTTAAAAAAAGAGTTTTTAGCTCAAATGTGTGAACACAAGCCAGTGGCTTCCGGACAAAAAATTTAAAAATTGTACAAAAAAATTATATCTACTTACAACATTTTTCTTTAAAGCAAAGAAGTCCTTTTTACAACAAACTGTTGACCTGGGATAAAAAATAGCCAATGTTACTTGAAAGATGTAGAAGTTTCTAATGAGGAGCGAAGTTTTTAACGATTGAGTAGTTTTTGAGTTATACCGTAACAAGCAAACAAAACAATATTGCCATCATTTTTTTTGTCTAATCTTTAAACCTCAGTACCACTGTACAGGGTGATAAGTTGTTTCGAAACGTTCCCTAGTCATCTATCTCTCTATAATAATAGGTACTTCTGAATGAAAACCGCGTGTAAACCATATATTATTGAAACCTCATCTGCTTCTTTAGAATACGAGAACGTTCGTAACTTATTCATTAGACGAGGGACATACGGGAACTACGATTTACATGGAACTACCCTCAATGTCAACAAATTTGTTTATGTTGATGTTGAACAAAGATGGGTGTTTTGGTTGTCTCTTGACTCTTGTGGTTGATTTTACGTCAGTCAACGTGGTAATTAAAAAGATCGAGTTATTTAAATTGGTAAAGTATAGGTACATTTTTATAATTTACTTTCTTTAGGGTTAAAGTGTATGATTTGGAAATTAAAAAATAAGCATAAAAAAGATTATATACTAACGTGAAAAGAAAGGCTCAAAAGAAAATTAAACAAATGACATTTGAAAACGTTCTCAATTCAAACATCAATCCAGTTATCACAACCGTGATCTTTATATAGACGGAACCATTTAAATTTCGAACAGTACATTCGATTTTTGAATCGTTAAATAACGGCAATCTCGACCTCATCTATGAATCTATACTCTATGACACAGACCTTACGCCCATAGATAATAGATACGATCTATGGCGGCCCCTCTCTTGTCTATTTGTTCGATATTACATGTTTTGAATATGAATGGGCTTTAGAATGCACGATTGTTCTTAGCATTAATGGGTTTTATTTTACATTTATGATTCGTTGGGGACCACCAATAATGGAATTAGTGTATTGTCTGTAATGCTAATCAGTCTGGTCTTGAAATTTAATATGTTATTTAATATCGAGAAATAGATTATCAATACTTAGACTTGTTTTTGATATATGATTAGCTAGATTATCTCTTCAAAGCTATTCTTCATACACATTTATAAAAATAAGGAACACACGTTTTAGATTACATAATACATTCTATAATAATGTTGTTATATTTTAGTTTCTTATAGCGATGACTACTTATATAAATACTTCCTTGCTGTGTATATTACTAATTACTATATTTACTAATGCCAATTATAAAATTAATGTTTGTAACTAAAACCCTCTTATATGGCCTGTTTCCCTACAGTAGGAAATAATACGGGCTGATGATGATGATAAAAAAGACAAATTTTCTATTTTAATTAATTGTGTTTTATGAAAAATAGGGACCGCGCTTGACCCACGATATCGGCTGCTTGTATGCGAAGATAAGATGGAGCGCACTTTCCTAGAAAATTAAAAAGCTAGAAGGTACTTATTCAGTCTACTCATGGTCTACTCTTGAATTGTTAAATTGCTTTAAATACGTTCAAGGGTGAGTAACCGTTATTGTACGGCCCACTAAGTTTATAAAATAAGTGCACAATTCCGTGCTAACAAGTTGTATCACAACACGCGAGCTTGGTTAACCTTAATTTGAACAGTTATTTTAATGGTATTATAAATTGTTACTATTGTATGCAGTTGTGAAGTGTGAACACAGCCCTTTCAAAGGTATGAATAAAAGAAAGAACGATGAAGTGTTTTCTGTAACACTTTATTTCTATATAAACAACAGAAACGATTAAAAAAACAATATAATATAATTGATACAAATATTAGGCACAAAAACGCGGTCTTATCGCGAAAACAGCGATCTCGTCCAGGCAACCGTAGGTCGAGAATTATAAAATTATGCATTATTTGTGGTATAATGCGATGCTTTGAATTTTTTTAATGAACATGCAATCAGCAATAAATTGCTGGTCATAATGATGAACTTATTTTTAACAAAAAATATCTATAATATTTATATTTATATTTGATTGTCATCAAGATCCAGTCTTTCGACTTGTCTGCTTATAAGTCGAAAGACTGGATCTTGGTGACAATCATAATAAAATGGACAAATTTGCATTTAAATTTGTATCTGATAAATTGATAATAATTGATAGATATTATCTTGTGATTAAAACAGATAAAGATTTAGGTTTAGATTCTGTCCTAACGGTATCAACTATTAAGTTGTTATGTAGAAGTCATTAATTAATTGTTAATCCATACTAATATTATAAATGCGAAAGTAACTCTGTCTGTCTGTCTGTCTGTTACTCAATCACGCCTAAACTACTGAACCAATTTTCATGGAATTTGGTAGGTATGGAGATATTTTGATACCCGAGAAAGGACATAGGCTATCTTTTATTGCGAAATATGTACCACGGGCGAAGCCGGGGCGGACCACTAGTTTATTATAATTTCAAGACTGTCTGTCTCGAAAAATTACAATAAAGAACGCCACCTATATAGCGTACTATTTTATGATATAATACATATTGATTTAAAATTTTCAGACAAATACGGGTAAAAATAATAAATAAAAATACTTACGTTAAAACTGTGCATTAATGATCCTTACAAAGCGCTTTTGACAAAAAACAGACCGGTAAAAAATGCAGACGCATTTTATTTAAAATTTACGGTCCTCCATTTCAGCTCGGTATTGCAATGAAAGGATTCAGCATCAATCCACGACTCTTCAATCTTCATAGAGCTTTAAAAATGGGTATTCATGAATATTCAACTTGTTAAGATAGAGCTGTTATTATTATTTAGATAATTAATGCAAGTGAATTTTAAAATCGAGAAAGCATTCCATTTACGTCAAAACAATCGAGTTCGAAATTTGAACATCGATTCGTCGTTTTTTTCATTAGCACCATACCTACACATAACTGTATGCTCTATGGTTTTTGCATTTTTCACCATAGACAAGTGATTATTTATAAGAAGTTATTCATTATGGTTTTAGCCAGCTAATTCGAATCAAATCATAGATTAGACATACAGGGTGGAAGGTTAAGATGGGGCATGAAGGGCAGGTACCTTAACCGTTGTAGCTACATGAAAACATAATTTTAAATGCTATAATAAATGATACGAATGGTATTATAATGCACAAATAGTTGAATTCCTAATAATAGCGTGTTTTATATTTCCTGCACTAATGATTATTCAGTGAAAGCAATTGTTGACTCGTAAAAATAAACATTATTATGAATAAATTATTCCAATGCAAATGGTCGTTCACACTAAGATAATTTTCTATTACGCGCCGATGTTACATTGTTGTAAGTTCTCATAATAATATGCAATTAGTTCAAGCTGTAAAGAGAAAAAGTTATAGAGGTTGCACTTTCTTTATGTGGTTTCACTCGCTCGTGCTTAGTCATTTATGATAGAAATTATAGACTTGAAAAGTTGAGAGCATTGGTTTGCAAATGAATATATGAGTTAACAAAGAGCATGGGACATTTTAGTATGAAGCCTGGTATACCTACCAATTTGCGATAAAAAAAAAAGTCATTTTGGCGGCAAGAGATGAAACATGTGCCAATCGATAGTACAACAAAATACAAATAGGAAATACTCTTTGGTAAAATGTCGTAATTGATACGGTTTCGGAATAAATAAGAGTTTTAAAAAAATTTTTTTTTTTTAGTTTTTTGAATTATTTGTTACTTCTTACACTTAAACGTTAAGACAAAGCATATACAACTTCTAATTTGTAATAAAAGGGTTTCAAAATGTTGTATTACTATCAAAACGAAAGTAATAAACCAACTTTGGGCTAGGGATACGCACGTGCGGTGCGTCACTTATCGACAACCGTTATCAATATGGTTAGTTACGATGAAGATCAGTTTAGTTTCAGTTCCGGATGCAAATAAATTATTGAGTATTGAGTATTGGAGTAAATAAGTTTTTTTTTACTTAACCTTTAATTGTAAGAAGTAACAAATAATTCAAAAAACTGAAAAAAAAAAATTTTTTTTAACCCTTATTTATTCCGAAACCGTATCAATTACGACATTTTACCAAAGAGTATTTCCTATTTGTATTTTGATGTACTATCGATTGGCACATGTTTCATCTCTTGCCGCCAAAATGAAGTTTTTTCAAAATTTCCAACTTTAGGTATAGGGGAGAGGGGGGCATAATGGGGACGTTAAGGAAAATACACAGTAACATGATCAACGCAATGTATTTATTAATTAAAATGAATCACAACACTTTGGTTACTTATTAAACTATCATTTGGCATAGAATTTGGTGATGTAAATAATCATATCACGTTATAATTTTAATTTTTTGAAACTATTATGAAAACCCCATCGTGCCCCAGGGTAGGGGCAGAATGGGGTACGTATTTATTTTGCGTCACAATACAAGCACATGTGGATTTCTTCTGTATTGTCGTCATCTACACCAGCACAAGATATATGAGCCCACCGTCCACATAATTGACAAACCACCCAACCTTCCGAAGACCTTAAATAGTGTGGTTCCCGTCAAGGCAGTACATGCACATGGTATCCTCGTCGGTATTCTCTTCAGAAGAGTCTTTTTGGGTCTTCTGTTTCTTAGAGTTCTTCTTTAACTTGGGGTCATTTGGATTAGAACATTTCTTCGTTCTCTTAAATTGTTCTCGTTTTTTCTAACATAACGGGATACCCCATCGTACCCCGTAGCCATGTCCCCGTTATGCCCCAATTCTCACATTATTTTAAATAACAAATCAAATAAAATGAGTGAGGGTTAGAGTATTTTTGTTCAAAACATATCAATAAATAACTTATCTGCAATAACAAAGTAAATACATGATAGTAGCAACATAAACACTTACCATTTTATAAGCGTATTCATAGACACTCAAAATTACATGAAATTACGTTGAAAATCGTTTTTCCTATTAAAAATCAAACGTGCGCAGCCTTTCGCCGGTCACTTTCAGACTTAAGAGAGATACAAATTGGCTACCTATTAGCGAAAACAAAACACATCTAGACCGTATAGTTTTCTGTAAGTGTGGATGGCCCCGTCGTGCCCCGCGTCCCCGTAATGCCCCCCTCTCCCCAGTTAGGTTCCTTGCTTTTTCTTAAAATATTGAAAAAAAATGAAAATATGGTAAAAATAATTTCGCTAGTGTAGATGCTTTCCTAAAATGACCTGCGTATATTTTGAGCTCTTATTTCCTGACAGTTTACGCCGGGAATTGAACCGACTGGCAAATTCATATTAGGTATACCATACCATAATTGCGATTGTAATATGAATTTGCCAGTCAGTTATATTCAAGGCGTAAATTGTTTGGAAATAAGAGGTTATAATACGGCTCCAGAAATGTTAATATTTTTGAAAATGAACTAGAAAAAATTTCAATTACAAATAGGTAATTGTAACTTATAAAAAGTGGCGCAATACGTGCACCTATTGGCAGAATATTCAAACATCAAACAAAAATTTGTTCTAGAAACTTCTATTCTATAAATATAAGATAAGCAAATACACGATATGCAAACAGTGCATTTAACTGAGGACGCAATAATTTGCAAACCGATATACAGTTACCCACACAGTTACGCAATATTGTATCACACATACATACAGTAAGAGTAGGTACGTCTGATTACGGGATAAGCAGTTTGTTTTAATACTAGCTTTGTCCCGCGGTTTTGAACGCATTTGTTTGAAAAAAATTATTTAGGGCGGCTCGCAACGGAAGTTCATAAGAGGGATTTTTTTTGCGCTTTTGCAGTATTGTATTTTCTACAACTGCTCCGCTCCCTCTAGAGTAATGTTATAAAGCCAGCTTCGATAATTAATGGACTAATACTACACAAAAATGAATTTTGATTCGAACCAGCAGTTCCTGAGATTAGCGCGTTCAACAAAACAAACAAATTATTCAGTTTTATGACATTAGTATTAAGCAGATGAAATCGTTTTATACGCTTCTACTTATCGATGCTTCATTATTGAATTTTCTCGCGATCGCAGATAAAATATATTCCTTTTCACAGTGAATGAATGCTTATCTCTACGATTAATATAATGGCAACACTAGGATATCCTAGTCTCAGCTTGATTTCTGTCGACGATAACTGTTTTAATATCATCCGCAATAAAATAACTGGGGCCGTATTATGACATCTTATTTCCAGACAGTTTACGCCGTGAATTGAACTGACTGGCAAATTCATATTATACCATAATATTTAACCATTGCTGGTTATTGCGATCATAATATGAATTTGCCAGTCAATTCAATTCACGGCGTAAACTGACTGGGAATAAGAGGTCATAATACGGCCCCTGGTCACGTTCATAAGCCTATAGGAAATTAATTGATCCAACACAATGACATATTAAACTTGCTTTTAACTTATTGGATAGTTAAACTACCGAATCAAGACGAATGAGTCAATGACCGTTATATGCTTTATATGATGTTATTTAAACGCTTATAATACCGCCTCTGAGTATATCTGAAACTAAATGATACAAACATATTTGATAATTGAATACTAGCTACATTCCCCGGCTTCGCCCGAGTTGACCCGGCAAAAATAGCCTTCTCAGTTAATATACTTCTCTGATGATAAAAGAATTTTGACATAAATAATTTAACGAGTCTGCGTTACCTACACCGCGAACAAACATATTTATTATTATTATTATACAAGAATGGTCTTACTACAAAACAATTTAAACACAGTCTAACTTTAAACCAGAGATCTGGAGAACCCGCGCTTAAAATTAAACCCTATCTAAAGTTTTTTGTGGTAAGACAGTGATAATTTAGGTACTGTATAACAAAACGTTACATTGCGTCTTTCATTAGCTCTTCTTTTATTGCAATAAAACAAAAAATGCAACGTATATCAAACATATCGTCCCAGTTTTAAGTAATCATACTATTCACACTCATTCCGTCAATGGTCATCTAGGACACCTGACCATTAAACACTTTCATTATGTGCCATTGTTCTAGTTTTGGAGTAAATTATTTTAATTTTATGGATTTCGTCGCTATATTTGGATACAATGAGTAACTTTTGAGGTGATATGACTGTTTGTTTTCATTTAAATGCGTTTTGTATTAATTCTTCATATGTATTTTATGTCGTTGTTCTTGTAGTGAACCAAGGCAATTTTATCGAAGCTATACAATTGAATTCACGTCAATCCTTTGCATAAAGGATGCACTTCAAATCCGTTAAACTGGTCGTTTGTTTTTCAAGAACTGGATAAGCCAGCTCACAAAACTGCTCTGCTTTTTTCTTTGTCTCCAGGAACTTCCCGGTTACAAATATTCTCCCCATTATTACAAATATTCTCACTCATTTACAAAACACTATCCTTACTTACTAATATTATAAATGGCAAAGTGTGTCTTTCTCTGACCTCGCAACAGAGCGATATTCCGATAATATACCTAAGTTTTGAGTTTTGAATGAACTTACGACTTACGAGGCTAGAGAATGACAGGCTTTTTATTGCCCTATTCTTTCGCAAGCTGTTACCAAATAGCGCAGATAATATAATACTATACCAATTACCAGGACAAATAATAAAAGTGTAAATGTACCTATCTATTTCAGGTGAATGTAAGAAGCGGAGGCGGTGCGTGTGCGGTAGTCGAATGATGCGCCCGGTTCGCGCCGAAACGGCGACATGGCCGCGCTCTCCTGCTACCAACCCTGTCGGTCGCACCTCGCGCAGCCGGCTAGGTATTATAGTGTTCATTTCACTAACGACATATTATCACTAAACATTTAAATAAAAATCCTAAAACCGGCCGTACACGGACCGCTTCAAGCAGTTGAGACCGACGGCTTGAAGCCGCGACCGCGCGGTGAACTATAGACATTCATTCACCGCCGTAAACGGACTGCTTAAGCAGTTGCGACCGCTTCAACTGCGCGGTTTTTTCGCGACAGCTCGAGCAGTCAACGACCGACCGCTCGAGCAGTCCGTGTAGGTACGTCGCTCAGCCGTTAACTGCTCGAGCTTTCGGCTTTCCGTGTACGGCTGCTCTAACCTATTCCTAACAACATCTCTTCTTCTTCTCGTCGTCTCAAAATTATCATGCCACAATGGTAGTTACCATACTCCTCCAACACGGCTACACGATTCTCATTTTGAGGCAATAAATCGGCTTAATATATGGAACATTATTTTTCTTCGTTTTGCACTATAAATTTGTGATAAAATCAACTCATAAAACTTTCAGTGATCATAACTTTGCCAATTTTGTCCGAGACTTTTTAGTTTTTACCCCCTGTGCAGAAAATAACCACAGCAAAAGTATTTCATCATCAAATGTACATAATATATAAATTTGATCACCAAATGTAGATAAAATTCATTCTCAAATATAGGTATATAAAAGACTCATAGATTGCAAAACGGGCTCAGCAGTTACAACTAGCCCTACCTAATCAGAAATAATATATTACGAGGAAACACGCTTGGCTTACAGTGGACTATTTCAATCGTAGACAGCTTTCCTGTAGCTTATTTATGCCATCCCTGCGGGCGAATGCATTGAAATATAGAGGAAAGAGATATATTTTACATACATCGGTGTTATAAACAGAGCAAGGTAATGGGAAGGGTTAATAAATCTAAGTATAGAGCAGGAACAGTGTACTGTGTATGTGAAATAATATAGATAGTACCTACTTATGAGATATGGTTACCTCATTATTATTTACAGAATTGAACTGACAGAAAAGCAAATCAGGTCATGTCAGGAAGCTTTGAATCCGACCCTATGTTCGAAGTTTTTATACTTACTTTGAAATAACTATAATACACGTAAAATAACTTACGACAGTGGCATTTGAAAAGAAAAATGTGTGCATAGCAACAAGTTATAAGTGTAATAAAATTTATTGCAATCCAAACAAGACAAGACATATTTATATCAGTACTACCTAACAGGTATTTACGAAACACGCACGTATACATTGGTTATTAGACATTTTAGTGCCTAATTCTCAACCCAACGATAGTTTATATTACGTTAGATCTGTGTCCTTTAGCTAATGGTCATTTAACCTGTTACGGACTTTACTTTCACCTGTTAATCCCGTTTTGCCGGTATGCTCGTTATCTGATATCGATTCCCTTAGTAGCGCTGTGGGTTTTAATTGCGTCCAGGGAAAAATTATCCGGACGTCCGGTAGTAGAATGTTGATTGGGAATTTTCTTTTTATTACTAAATAGTATTGGTTAAGCTGGTTAGATGTCAGTTATTAGTTATAATTAGTGACTATTGACTATTGATTAATGATAAAAAGATAATGTTGAAAAAAAGCAGTTCATAATAATATATTTCACAGTCGAAAGATCCGACATAATATCGTTTATGAAATATTATATTGTGTATTAAAACAATAATACAATGCTTAAAAATTTACCGAAAATACAATTATTCGAAAATCTACTTTAGTGCATAGAACACGTTTTACACTATATTTAGTCCTATAGTTCTGTCCATACATGGATAATATACTTACAAAATCGCTTTATGTATTTTCAGGTGTCTAGACGACGACGATTGCACGCAATCCGCGACGCTATCGCTCCGCCGACGCCAGTTCATAGAGCGATGTCACGACGCGAGGCCCGGCCGGCACAGGGACCCGCTACCTGAGGTCTCGGTCAAGCGAACCCGCGAGGAGCTAGCCAAGTATGCGGCGCAACGGGCCCCGGCCAGGCGCCTGAATGTGGAGTCCGGCTGGTCGAAGGTCGAGGAGGTCAGGAAGAAGTTTGAGGGCGCGGCAACGAATACCTCGTACTCGAGGTCCTTCGAGTCTCCGCCGAGGTGAGTTGCAAAGAATTTGCCTATAGAGCAATGTTATACTAAATGAGGTGTCCGTATAATTAGATACATGTATCACACAAAGATATATGCATAAGAAAAAGATGATTTTGGGGACTGTAGGTTCAATTAACAGTTAAATGAAAGAACACGAGCAGAATCAAGCACGGTAATATTATTATAATATTTCCGAGACATAAGTGTATATTTACAACTGCAGGATTATGGTTTCACGTATACATATTATATAGTATAGGTACAATATAATTAGTACATTCGATATAAATAATATCCTGTGGTTAACCACAATATGTACTTGAAAACTTTTATATAATATGTACTTCTTGGTCATAACTATTTTGCCTTGTCTTTCTGAAAGTGATATTAATATTAAAGCTACGCTAAATGACTGCTCCATATAAGATGGTGTTAAGATTCATCTAAATAGTTTTAACACTACAATGTTATTGTAAAATTAAAAATATGCGCAAACATAATATAAATATTTACCAAAATCTCAATTTTAACAGACGTCGGCTAGCCGACTCCCTGTTCGCAAGTTTCAAACTACCGCGCAAGAAGGAAATGGCGGCTTCCCGGTCTCTAGCGCCGCAGCAGCAAAAGCGCAAGTCCGCAGTGGAACTGCTGGCGGAGACGAAGGCTTTCTATGTGAAGTCGGAGACGGTGCTGGATAGGAAACAGGAGTTGCCTTTGAGGGTAAGTGATCGTTAGCAGCAAAGATGGTTCAAGGTGGTAGATTTGGTATGCGACTGCAACAGTAGAGACGCAAGACTGTGGTTGCCTTTGAGAGTGAGTAGTGCTTTAGAGGAAGTTTTCCGATATATGAGGAGGCCAACATTTCTTCAACTAGACATCTTTAAGAAGCGTTCGACTAACCAATCGATCTATTACATTGGTCAAAGTTGATTGATTTACACCAGCTATATTTCTTCAGTTTCTTCGAGTCTTCCGTTGATTGACCATCGATTGGTTGGTCTGGATAAATTGGTCTGCTTTAATAAGGAATAATTTTTGTTACATTTTTCAATGATGATGAATGGCCGTAGCGTGCCCATAACTTCCCAGAAAAATGTTTCTTTCTCAAACATTTTTTATCTTACAAAAGTTCCTGGTTGTAAATCTGTAAAAAACGAACGTCTAACAAAATGTTATATAGTGAGTAGCACTTACCTTATTGTGTAATCAAGAAGGGTTGCAGGCCTACGATACAAGCTGTCTTAGTGTAGGTCTGCAGGTCATATTATCTTTTTAATAATCAGGTAGGTACTATTATAATGTCCTTGTGTTTATATGTTTAATGAATTAAGATAATTATTTCTATGTATTGAATTTTGTATTTATTTATGGTGAATAAATGATTATGATTATGATAAAAAAAAAATTTTCTTCAATACTATTTTTGTATATTTTTTGTTTTTCCAGGTGAGCAGCGGTTTGGGGCAGGCGATAGCAGCTGGCGGGTGTCACTTAGTCAGTTCGGGGACACTCAACAATGACGCCTGCTGCAATCCATGTATGTATATTGTATACAAAATATACTAAAATCTTTCTTATTATCCGTTGTTTGAGTCCAAAGTAAATCACTATCAACATAGTCATAGTATAAAACAAAGTCGCTTTCTCTGTCCCTATGTCCCTTTGTATGCTTAAATCTTTAAAACTACGCAACGGATTTTGATGCGGTTTTTTTAATAGAGTGATTCAAGAGGAAGGTTTTAGTATATAATTTATTAGGTTTTAGACAAAGCGGGCGAAGCCGCGGGCGGTTAGCTAGTAACCTAGTAGTAAAAATATATTTGTTACAGATGCAACAACCCGTATGAGCAGTCGTCGCGCGGTGAGCGCGGGCGAGGGGCTGCAAAATACGTTACGGAGATTGCTCGAACACGCTGACAGTAGAGAGAATGTGTACTCGCCGCCGTTTGTTTGTGAGTTTGTTACGTCATTAGTACAAACTGGACTCACAATCGCTTCAATAAAGTCGTTGAAAAATGTCGTCGTTGTGTAGATAACTTTTAAGCGTTCATTTAATGTAACTCTATGGAAAACTCTGCTTAAAGACGCGAAAGCAGAGTTTCTCATCGGACAACTTTTAGGCGTGAATGTGAGTGCAGTTGTTTATTGTACACCAATTCATAGACGCGGACATAGAAAACTATGATAATAAAAAAAAACTCAAATTAAAATAAATAATTTGAAATTGAATTAAGACAGCCATTTTTAATAATAATAAGTTTAAGTCCTGATGAAGAGATTATGAGTTTCTCTGGCTTCTCCGATAGAAATGCCTATGTAACATTATATATTTTAATTTGTATCTAATTAGCAGTAGATACTATACTATATAAAGCGTACAAGCGTACTACAAAGCTGAAAACTATTTATCATATTATAATCAATTTTTCAGTCTATCTATGTACTTATTTGTTTTGTTATGATATTATGTATTATTATCTAGGGTTTGATTTTACGCGAGTATTATACATTTAGAAATTAAAGACTTTTTAACGGATTTTAAACGCGATTTATTCATTATATTATTTTCCCGACGTTTCGAACACTTTACAGCGAGCGTGGTCACGGGGAGCGTGGTCACAGTCTCCCCGTGACCGTAAAATCCGTTAAAAAGTCTTTTATTTCTAAATTATGTATTATTGTTACCTAGTTCTCTGTTTTGATTTGTCTTTATCGTCAAAATTATGTGTTAACCTACAACTTCATATTCACAGCGTAACAATCGTTCACCGATATGCGTAACGTCGACCCATTATAAATAATTATATCGACACACATGTATTTTACATTATATTGATGTATATTATAACTGTAAATATAGAGAGTTTAATAGACCCTTATATTTGGCCTTTATTGATTATAGCAAGGCCTTTGATAGTATAAGCCACAAATCAATTTGGAACGCTTTAAGTGACCTAAAAATTGATCTAAAATATATCAAAATATTAATGAATATCTACAATAACAGTACAAGCAAGGTTAAACTGGAATCAAGAGGAAAACAAATTAAAATTGAAAGAGGGGTTAGACAGGGTGACCCGCTATCACCAAAACTATTTATTGCCGTTTTAGAAATAATATTCAGGAATATAAATTGGGAAAACAAAGGAATAAAAATAAACAATAACTATCTTACACACCTGAGATTTGCAGATGACATAGTTTTAATATCAGAAAATCCAAATGAACTAGAAGAAATGATAAACAGTTTGAACTTTGAAAGCCTCAAGGTCGGATTAGAAATGAACTCAAAGAAAACTAAAATAATGTCCAACAGCTCTAACATTCCTATTTGTGTAAGAAACAATACTATTGAATATGTTGACAAGTATATCTACTTGGGCAAACAGTTATCATTCAATAAACTAAATAATGAAGATGAAATATCCAGAAGAATAAGCATAGCATGGCGAAAATTTTGGTCCCTTAAAGAAATTTTAAAAGGAAACTACTCTTTAAAACTCAAGAAAATTGTATTTGATACCTGCTTGTTGCCTTGTCTACTATATGGCTGCCAAACATGGGTGTTTACAAACAAAGTAAAACAAAAGATCAGATCAACACAAAGCAGCATGGAGAGAAGCATGCTTAACCTAAGGAAAATATATAAAATTAAAAACACATCAATCCGAGAAAAAACAAATTTAACTGACGCTCTCACACAGGCACTGAAACTCAAGTGGCAATGGGCTGGACACATAAGCCGTTATACTGACGGACGTTGGACATCGGAAACATCACGGTGGAAAGGACCAGAAGGATTGAGGAATGTAGGTAGACCAATCAGACGGTGGTCTGATGACATTGTCAATATAGCTGGGAAAGACTGGGCTTCCTGCGGTAAAGACCGGCATAAGTGGAGGAAGATGGAGGAGGCCTTCACCCAATGTGGGATCCTACACAACAATAATTAATAACACATTAGATATTACCATATTACTAACACATTTTTTTAAATTTTATTTAATTTTTTCTAAATTGTAACTAACACAAATTAATATTGTAAAACCATCCAAAGTGTGTGGAAATAAAAGGCTTTTTTATTTTTTATTTTATTTTTTTATTTATCTATATTCGACTGACCGGTTGGCTTGGTTGGTAATGGCCCTGCCTTCCAAGCCGGAGGTTGTGGGTTCGATTCCCACCCGGGGCAAATATTCATTTGATGAACATATTTGTTTGCTGTGTCTGGGTGTTAATTATCTATATTAATAAAAATGTTGTGTGGTTTTATGAAACCACGGTAAAAGTGAAACTGTTCGAACGGTTCCGAACACTGCTTTGTGTAGCGCATGTCGCGTGTCGGTCGGCTGCCGAGTAGGTATACCTACTCGGCAGCCGCGATACACGCGACATGCGCTACACAGACCAAAAAGTTTGAGACGATGTAATAAAAGTTTCACTTTAATAAATATTTATTTAAAAATCATATATATTATGTTTATCAGCCATCTGGTTCTCATAACACAAGCGAAAGCTTAGTATGACATCAGATCGTGCCGTGTGTGAAAATTGTCCTGAAATATTTATTGAAGTGAAACTTCTTTATCCGGGTTGGAAAAAAATTTAGTGTAACATTTTTTCGTTACGTGTGACATTGTTCCGTTACGCGCTATCTTTTTCTTATCCCTACCACGCGTGATTGGACGTAGTTCTGTAAAGTTGCATATAGTAAATTATTTTTTGAAAAATAAGGTCATAAAGAAGCTTCACTTCTTACGTGTGTACACTAGTACACGCACACTAATTTTTTATGTATATTCCAGCGCAAAAGTCGTTTACGGACATGCGTCGCGTGGACCCATACGAACCCCGTTCCCAGCACACATCAGGCACGTTCTCGGGAACCTCATCTTCAGGCTCAGGCTCCAAGCACAGGCACGAAGACAAACGGCCGATCAGCTTTGATGCAAGGGTCTTCTTCCCCGAGTCCTTTGTTATACCAAGACAGAGGGCTGAAGTGGTCATCAAGAATGCGTTTTCTATACGTAAGTTAAATAAAAGAAAAAAGTTCGATTGTGAGGCGGGATTTGAACCCGCGTCTTTTTCCCTAACCGGTTTGGTAATGTATCTCAAAGCACCGGCATGAAGACAAACGGCCGATCAGCTTTGATGCAAGGGTCTTCTTCCCCGAGTCCTTTGTTATACCAAGACAGAGGGCTGAAGTGGTCATCTAGAATACGTTTTCTATACGTAAGTTTAAAAAAAAATTAAAATAAAAAAAAGTTCGATTGTGACGCGGGATTCGAACCCGCGTCTTTTTGCCAAATCGGTTGGTAATTTTGCTCGAAGCACCGCCACGTAGTTGTTGGTAAAAATGTTGCTTAAGAATTTTTGTTGGTAAAAGTTTTGCTTGAGAATTTTTTTTATAAATCGAAAAACATCTTGTAAATCCGGTTATACATCATTGAAATAATAATATAGTTACCACCTAGCACTACACTAGTAAATTCTAGCTAGCTTAGGCCGTTTCAATTTACTGCTTTTGAATACACCCTAAAGTGATGTCAATAAGGTTGATTTTGCTTTAACGTTTGTTTCTCTGGACTAAAATTTTTACACACATTTCAGAATAGTTTTTGTAAAGGAATGTGTGCCTTGTGATTTTTTAAAGGTCGAATCTTAGCTGTTTTTTGCGTAAAAATAACTGTAAAAGTACTTAGATATAGTATATAGTATATCTATACTTTTGAGTATCTACTCAAAAATCATTTTTTACGACAGCGAGTCCCCAATCAAGTCCCCAAAACCCCGAAGAGTTGTCCCCGAGCGGGGAACAGCTGGGGGCCATCAGCCCGCCTGCTGAATACGCACATTCTGCACCTAGGTATACTAGGTAAGTGTCTAAATATATATGTATTATCTTCAGATTACATGATGATATAACATAGCTTCAGCTAGTGATGTTATTTATTTTAATTGATTGAAAAAAGTGAAGTCCCATATCCCCTAGTGGGGCAAGGGGCAGATCCTATACATCTGTTCACTGATCGATTTTCTTTAGGGACAAGTAGTTGATCAGCCTTCTGTGTCCTGCCAGACCGAGACATTTTTTTTTTCTTCGTCTCCACCGGGAATCGAACCCAGGACCCCTCGGTACTGCGCTCACGCGTCAACCACTGTACCAAGGAGGTGGTCAATTCATTGAAAGGTGTTTATTTATTTTAATTCGTGCATGTTGATAAAGTGCCATTGTACATTTAATAATATTTATCTTATTTTTTTATTAATACTGAAGAAACAAAATTTTAGTTATCGTCTCTATTATAATTCATTTAATTCGTTTGATGTTACATGTTTTGATTATATTAGTTAAGTAAATGGGTCGATTTTTTTAGAATCAGTGTTTTTTATGTTGTTATAATTTTGTAACTACATATATTTGCATCATGAAAATTTAAATAATGTAAGATTGCGTTTTATAACTGACTCCATAAAATGAGGAGGTTCCACTATAGTTGTCACGGACGAATTCTACCTATACCCGTGGCCCCGTCGTTTATGTGGCTTGACGGAACACAGTGGGGTTTTGGTCGGTAGGAATCCGACATAACCCGCGGCCCTTTCCCCGGAGGCCGTGGGTATCTATGCAAGATTTCCCCACTCAAAAAAAAAAAAGGTTCCACTATAAGTAGTTATTTTGTAGAAATATGAAAAGTACTTGATAACATATAGGTACAAATAGTCCTAGAAAATTTTCTACAGTAAACCTCTCTAGGAATGTTATTTAACCTTGTTTTTAATTTCTTCACCAATTTACCGATTCGAATTAAGAAACACAATTCTGCATAAATTTTGGGCAATAATTTGGCCATACATATGAATAACTAATAAGTATTTGGGACTGCAACGACTGGTAAATGAATTGTTTAGTGAAATAATTTCTTCAATACTGCATTCGCCAAATAACACTGGGAATTTATATTATTATTATCAACTAATCATATATTTCTATATTAAAATATTTTAGATCAAGTTTAAAACAAATGACTACCTACTTTTTTTGTAGGAATGTGTATTATATATTTGAGAAATAAAATACACTGTTTCTTGTTCAGGACAAAAATAAAATGAATTTCAGCATATTATTCACATTATTTTTAAAACTAAACAAGATTAAAATAAAACAACCCTTATGTTTCTACCACATGGTGGCATTTGCTTTAATCGTGTCCGTATTTACTGCCGTAATGTCATAAATTAGAAAACATAAATATCTTACATTAACATTTGTAAAATATAACTCACAACATATCCTAACGTATTGCGAAATAAATGGTAAGCGGCATTTTGAGTCGTCAAGCAGCTTCCGCGTTTTGTTTAGTCTTTAGTGGTAGTTCAATGAGTTGTACAAGTCGTAGTTATAATTATTGATCGAACCATGTCCTAAACCGTGACCTCCGGATAGGAATGATAAGGCGGAATAGGGTATGCTCGGTCTTGGGATGTAGGGCGCGGAGTAATACGGTAGAGATAGTTGTATGGGCGCCGGTTTATATATGGGCGCGGGCAGTGACGTATAGGTTGGCGCGGGCAGTGATGCGTATACAGGCGTGGGCGCCGGCCTGTATATGGGAGCGGGTAGCGGAGTATATACCGGTGCGGGCAAGGGCGCAGGGGCAGGGATAGGCGCGGGCAGCGGGATACGTACAGGCGCGGGCAACGGCGCTGGGGCAATAACGGGAGCGGAAATTATACGCGCTGGGGCAAATTCTCGTATGGGCGATGATGGTTTAGAGATAGTGGTGGTTGAAGTGGCGCCTCCAGGGTGTACTTTAGGGCCGATTCGCTTGACTACTGGCGCAGTGAAACCAGACTTGTCAGCGCGGTACTCGATAATACGAATGCTGCCCCCTGGCTCCACGAATGAGTAGCCACCTGGAAATTATTGATAAGTATAATGATAACGGTAAAGGATGTAAAAAGTGGAATACAAATTATCAGGCCTAGCTTGCTTCATAGATTGATATCATTATTTTTCACAAGGCTTACCTTTCGATTGAACACTGCCTTTTTTATTCTGCCTACTTTAATGATTTTCTTTCCAACAAAATTATACATTTTCTGACTGATTTTATTAACAAAGATAAGTAAAAAAATATCTTACCAACTACAACATCGCCATCTCGCTTTTCCCAAACGGCCTTGTTGTCACCGGTGTGAGGGTCCCTTACGGAGTACTCGTACTCGTAGCTAGGGTAAGACTGAAACAATTATAATAGGGTCACTTTCCGTACATTATTCCTGTTTTCCTTCTCAAATTTTGTATTGCTAAAAGGCCAATAAGTCTTTAGAAACAAGCTTCTTTATTATGCGGGCCTAGGACGTTCTATCGAACAATTTCTTTGAATGAAAAGCATATATTTCCAACTTACATAGTATTCAGGAGAAGCATGTCCCGGCGCATACACGAGGCCTTCATACCCGGTAGCTCTTGACGGGACGGACAGAGCCAGAAGGCACGTTATCTGCAAGACAAAAAGACATTAGACCACCGTTCGTTAAAGATATGCCTGAAATAGGGGATGACACTGACCGCCACAAAGTACTTCATGTTGAACGAGCTACAATGGTCGAAAACAAACTAGCTGCATTTTGTATAATGCAGTTAATTTATAGGCCGTCGGATATCGAATATTTCGCGAATGCATTTGGCCGAATGTAACGTCAATAGCTAAGGGTTGCATCAGACATCCTCATTATCATAGACCTTTATTAAGTGAAAAGTTCGGTTTGAATTATAAATCCGGCTAAGCTACGTGCGTTTTGAATAAGCAGGCAATTGAGAGGGGTGATACTTTTTTGTATTTTGAAGATTCTGAATAGTGAATGGTTTACGATAATGTTTTTGTTAATGGGTATCAGTTAATGGGTATTAAGCTGAGCAGGGAGAAAAGATACTAAAGAAGGAGAAAGTCTTTAGAAAGATGAACAGATTTGCTTGATATGGATGATGTATGGTTGTCGGTTGCTTAGTTAACTTCATGCTATAAAAATTGATGGAAGACGAATGATTTGGTTCAAGCTGTTCAAGCAAGTTATGCTATCTCTATCTGCTCTTTCCTAATCTTAAGGCATTCGAGCATACCTCAGAATAGCTAGTATATTTTACACGTGATTATCGACAAATTTTACGATTGTTTTGCTATTATAAATGCATGAGGATGCCTAATGGAGCGTATCCGCCCTGATGCAACATTCACAAATATTATGGCGCCTTGTTCTAATAATTCCTTCACTTTGGTCTGTTGATGTGCGATAATTATAGACATATGATGGAAGACACATAATTATCTATTTTAATAGATAATGATGCATTATCTAATTTATATAATATGCGTAATTTTATTCAATCAACGTTCAACAGTCTGATTTATTTGATGCTTTAGTATTGTGGTATTTTTTCGTATCTTCTGTGAGTTGTTTGGTTTATAAAGTTATGTTTACCGAGATGATTTCTTGATTTGATTGTTTTTTCTTACTTCGTATGCGTATGGTATTGTTTGTTAAGAAGATAAAATTTGAAATGTCTGATTTTAAATGAGCTGTTCAAACTCAAACATTTATATATTCAATTAGACTTCTTTTAGAAGCACTTTCGAATCGTCATTACATATTTCTAACATTTACCACCGATTCGGAAAGCAGATGTTGTTGTTAGAATAATGTATGTTAGAATAATGTCTAGTGAATGTATTTCTTTAACTGCATTTTTAATACAATAGGATTTAATTTATCTTTCCAATCAGTTTACGTATAGTTTTAATTAGGTAGTATAACCTCTACTTTTTCAAATAATTAACATTGCGAAAAACTTCAGTTCACTTGAAGGTTAATTACTCACTAATTCTCAAAGAAAACCCACCTTTTCCCTGCCTACATAATATGCGTAATAATAATAATTTAACGATGTATGTCAGGAAGTACTATTAACCCTCTGGTGGGCCCTTGAAAGTAGAAACAATGTTTGTAACACGCCTAAAGAAACTTAATAGTTATGTAGCGATAACTTATTAGTGATAATTACAATATTAACATTGATTCTAATTTCTTGTGTAACGAGACACTGATAAGAGAATACTGTAAATAGAGAAACATACGATTTATTTTTAACCGACTTCAAAAAAAAGGAGGAGGTTATCAATTCGGCCGGTATATTTTTTTTTTTATGTATGTACACCGATTACTCCGAGGTTTCTGAACCGATTTACGTGATTCTTTTTTTGTTCGATGCGGGATGGTGTCGAATTGGTCCCATAAAAATTTTATTCGGATAGGCCCAGTAGTTTTTATTTTATGAGCATTTTTGTCTGTAGGTATTTGTAAATTTTGCAAGTGCAAGTTTGAAGTCGGTTGTTTTTAACGCAGTTATCACTTGTGTACTAAAGCGTTGAAAATTGTATTGGCACTTAATTATATCAATTACATATTTAAGGAGTAGGTATTTACTTGCTGTAATCTATTCCCTGCATACAGTCTCCTAAACTTAAGCTATTCACTATGGTGTTACAAGACTTAACTACCCGCAAATATAAAAAAATCATGTGTGTGAATTATGTTTTATTGAAAAAAAAAAGGTTTCTCAATATCTCTTTGCATTCATATCAATATTAATTTAATCCACACGTATTCTCAATAATATGCAAACTTGAATTAACTTGATATTGCTCTAATTTAACGTATATATTAATCCATACTAATATTATAAATGCGAAAGTAACTCTGTCTGTCTGTCTGTTACTCAATCACGCCTAAACTACTGAACCAATTTTCATGAAATTTGGTATGGATATATTTTTATACCCGAGAAACATATAGACATAGGCTACATTTTATCCCGGGAAAATGGCGCAATCCCGGAAATCCCACGGAAACGGGAACTATGCGGGTTTTTCTTTGACTGCGCAGGCGAAGCCGCGGGCGCAACCTAGTTTTAAATAATTTTTTACATTTCTACCTCCGCCTTCATAAAACGTTGGTATTAACGAAATAAACAATTAACGGCTTCAATGAAGCGTAAAAAGAATTCTGTTATAAATCCATATATTTTACATAAATGATCGAACGGGTTTTTCTAGTTCCATTTTTGCGTCATTTTTTGTAATGTTTAATTCGATTTTGACCTTTACCTGTATACGAAACTAGATATCGTAATATGTATGTTTTATGAAAATAAAATTCATAGTTAAAGTATGTTTATTAGTTAATAGCATAGGCATTTTACTAAGAAGTCAAAAACTGGCTGCAGTTATGGATCTCGCCTTTAAATTTATGTCTCAAATACTGCGCAATAGATATGATTTTTACATTTTGCAGCTATTGTATACTTATTCACATGTCTTTTTGTGTTCCCTTACGATAAAGTTATTAAAAACCTCTTATTTAAAAATATCAGGTAACTGCCAAATGCACGAATGTTGCTACACAGATCTTTAAGAATTAACATGCATTTTGTAGATCCGTAATTTGCCAAGTCTAATGTATGACAACATATTCTATAATCCTAAAATTTGTTCAAACAAATTTTATATATGGTAACAATTCACTAATTAGCATATTTTTTACAGATCAAATTCACACTCTCAACCCAGCGTGCGCGAGGAGGATGGCAACACTAATATAAACAGTCATAAATCATTGCCCGACTTGCACGCACAAGCACACGGTTACCCTGAACAGTGAGTTACGCATAATTTATTATAATGAGAAAATTAAGTAGTATACAGGCTATAAAGACCTATTTGCTTGTGTTATTATGATTTATGAGTAAATAAGTTACGTAACAAATATGATAGATAACCTAATACATTTTCTTGAATTTGGGAACATATTAAAGTAGCTTCTAAATGGCTTCTTAACCCTTTATAATTATCATTTATCATACTTATACTACTACAATACTAAGTAATACAAATGATGTGTTTTCATGTCTTATAAATTTTTTTTAAAGTATAGATCGGTATATAATAACACGTCTTCCGTCAATACCCACCCCAATTTGGACCCCAAAATACAGGCTGTCCTAGTTTTGGGTCCAAATGTGACATGTTTGTACCTAACCCACAAATTGTTCAATAAATGATTTTTTTTAATACTATATTTCTGAAGTGGGTACAAATATAAGTTGTTGCGTACCTAACAATGTTTGTTGATGGTGATATATTAATGAAAATGATGCTGATGATAACAATTATGATCATAGTGGTGATGATAACGCAACTGTTGGTAATAATAATGATTGAAATAAACATAATAATGATAAATTACAGTGTAAACGTGGTGGTTGGAACGGAGTCGATAGGCCGGTCACCCAGACGCCGGCGGCACTCCGCGCATCACAGGACGGCTTCGTGCTCATCGAAAGGCACGAGGTACGTACAGACATAGTTTTATGGATTATCCGACCTAATTATTATCAAATTCAAATTCAAATTCAAATTGTCTTTATTTGCTGAATGTAGTTACATAGCTGCGGTACAAATTTTATAGGTTCTTAGACATTCTGCTCGTAGTTGAGCGTGCAAATATCTTAAATTATAAATTACATTATACAATTATAATAATGTCGGAATACATAGTCGTCTTGGAAAAAAACTTTTTTTAAGCTATTGCATAGCTTCTATCGCGGGCCTTGAGCGCGGGGACCGAATCGAGAAATTCCGTAACGAAAAAACCTCACGCTCCCCACTCCGACGGGCTCGGAGGTGTGGCTTGAAGGCATAGCATGCAATAGCTTTACCGCGGCAGTCCCCGAGTGCCACACGTCTTTTATTAATATTTTTGTCTGCAATGTTATTGATTTTGAAAACAATAATTACTTTTTTATTAAAATGTGCTATGCTAATTTTACATATTAGTTATAATTTTCTTTCTTTAACTATTGTATTGTTTATTTTTCTTCTAATTTGTATTTTATGTTAACCAACATTTGCTTAATTCATAAGATATATTAGGATATATTAAGATATATTAGGTGGAAGTATTCTTGTATTCTACTAACAATTTATTATCTACGTTTCAGATCAAACCATTCTTCGTTAATATCATCGTGCGATGCTTTCTCAGAACACCCTTCGCCGGGAGAGGAGAACTATCAGTCATATAATAGGTACGTTTTAAATAAAAAATATAAATAATACAAATATAAAAATATAATTATCTCAATAATGGCGCGCGGTGTGTCCTTAGGCACATAAAACTGTGTTGTGGTCGGATCACGGGTGGCCGAATTGGTCAGGCGTCCGCCTCGGATTGGTAGAAAGATGTGGGTTCGAACCCCGCTTCGTAATTAATTTTTTTCTAGTCTTTAAAAATTCATATTTTTGAAAGAAAGAAAGAAAATAAATTTATTGCCAAAAGCACATTGCATACAAAATTTATCTTTAAATTTAATGAGGCAAATGGACAGAGCCTCAACAAAATGCTGCTCAAAAGCAGTGTTGATTTACAGGAGCAATGGTTGAGGTTCATCTTCACTACATAGTATAAAACAAAGTCGCTTTCTCTGTCACTATGTCCCTTATATCTTTAAAACTACGCAACGGATTTTGATACCGCTTTTTTAATAGATAGTGTGATTCAAGAGGAAGGTTTTAGTATATGATTTATTAGGTTCGGGCGGTAAGCTAGTAAATAAATAAATAAAAATTGGTTGTCTGTAAAGTCGGTTTACTGACGATAGTTGAACATGACAACGATTGTGCTTCTTTGTCGCACTTCAAGCCTTTACATGGAACGCCTCAGATGAGTCAGAGCGAGGTAACGCCGCATGAGTCATGTTTTTTCGTGCGTGCAGCCGGCTTTATCGAATTATAAGACGTTGTCACGTCAATAAAAAAAGCATGATAATTAGCAATTTCAATAAATTTCACGTTATTTTATGGCCACAGTACAAGTCGTTGTGGCTCGTCATTCGCCCGCGACTCGGGCGGCTCGAGCGGGCACTACACGCAGCGCAGCGCGCCGCCGCACGCTCTGCCCGCACACCACGACCGCCCCGGGTGAGTGTATACACACACACACACACGTGTCAGAAGTGAAACTTCTTTGACGTGACGGTATTACCATGACGAGACCTTGAAATTTCACTCTAAACGCGCCTGAACAAGTTTCACTTCATAATTTTATCGCATGCATACACCCACAGGCACAAAAATAATGCATTATACATAGATAAAATTTATACACACACGCACGAAGTGTACTGCCCGCACACTACGACACGTACGCATAAACACAAAACAGCAACATGTATAAAGGTACAGAAATAGTCATACGCACACATTTTAAGTTACATTATTATTACACTAGCAACTTTTTCAATAATATTTTCTGTTACATTAAATTCCTATTAAACTTCACGACCACGCTTAAAACTATTCAATAATCTATATTATCTCTACCAGTATATACTGCGGTTCCCGAACTCGAGACACGTCCCTAGAACAGTGCTACGTATCAGCCCCACCACAATTCCAAGATGGCGCAGAGCCGGAGCCGCATAAACCACCCGCGCCTACGCTGTATGCACCGCCACCACGCGTTGGCATACACTTTCAGGTAATTTGTGTTGTGATATAGGTGTTTTTGGACGATTCTATGATGAATAGAAATGCAAGAAGTGACAAATCTAAACAAAGACCGATTAAATCTGTGCAGCCGTTCTTGAACTAGATGTTTTATGAGTTTTCTGTTTGACTATTCTCAAATCAATTTAGAAAGAAAGAAAGAAATAAAATACATTTATTTGTACCTACCGATACACATTAATACATGTGACATACAAAAAAAAATAACTTATGACTACAGGGTACAAAATGGATAATATCCACTCAGTGATTCAATTTGAAAATATAAAAAAAAAATATAAAAAATGAATTTTCATACAAATTAATTGTTCCAAAAATTAAATCAAAACAGCTCACTTTTATTCACTCAGTTGTTAGAGTAGTGTGGTAACGGCTTCATGTTGTCAAAGTGTCGGAAAGAGATAGAATACCTAACAGAATACCTAACTATCTATAGGATGTTATAATATTATTTATTTTTAGAAAAAAAAATACTAGAAAATTGGAGAATAACACTTCTATAAGAAAAAAAGGTGCATATCTATTTTGTAGTAAAATACTTATATTCATCTTCATATTCCTAGGCAAGCGCACCCCCACCCCAATTCCAAGATGAACCGCCTCTATACGATTATGGGGACTACGACTGTTCATACAAAACTCCACTAAAGTGTCTGAATGTTGGTAGAAAGGAATATAATACGACAAGAGAATACACCAGGTTTGTCTATTATTTGTTATCTATGATATTAATCATAGACAATTTAATTTCATAGTATTATATGTGCATTTGGGTATTTTTAATGGGTTTTCTAATAAAACTACATGGATTGTTTTCTAAAAAAACAAAACTGGTACATATAAGTTATAGAATATGATCCATTTAATCTACACTAATATTATAAAGAGGAAAACTTTGTTTGTTTGTTTGTTTGATTGTAATGAATAGGCTCATAAACTACTGGACCGATTTTAAAAATTCTTTCACCATTCGAAAGCTACATTATCCACGAGTAATATAGGCTATATATTATCACGCTAAGACTAACAGGAGCGGAGCCACGCGGGTGAAACCGCGCGGCACAGCTAGTTTTTAATATTTAAATAAAATTTTCAAAAACTATTTTTGTTAGTGTGTGTTAAGCGTATTTAAATAAAAAAGAACTCGTAAATAAATAAATAAATTTTTATCAGATACCAAGAGCCAAACACGGAGGTTGTAAGCAAGCAACCACAATATCAGGAGGTGCGCATGCGCACACGGATAGATGATAAACAAGAATACGTTAATGCGCCACAGGTAAGATAAAATATTCTTATTTCCATAGACAACAATGATGAAGTAGGTTCGAGTTATAAGCAGACATATAAAATAACATTTTAACGGACTGCAAACATAGGACTTAGGTGTTGTCAATTGAACTGTATTTATGTATTGCTTAAGATTTCTTTATTCTTTGAAAGTTGGTATGGTCATTAGATCTATCCTGATAGAGTTTTTGAGTGATGCTTTATAATAAATAATAGCGTTGTGTTGGCTTTTTGTATAATATTATTATTTATCCCTGTCCTGGGATAAAATAAGGGAGATTGGTATTTCCTCATTGTGGACTTAAATTTATACTTCGCGCTTGCGACATAAAAGTCACAGATATCTATACTAATATTATAAAGCTGAAGAGTTTGTTAGTTTGTTTGATTGTTTGTTTGTTTGTTTGAACGCGCTAATCTCGGGAACTACTGGTCCGATTTGAAAAATTCTTTCGGTGTTAGATAGCTCATTTATCGAGGAAGGCTATAGGCTATATACCATCACGCTACAACCAACAGGAGAGGAGCCGAGGGGGTGAAACCGCGCGGAGCGGCTAGTATAATATAAGAAAAAAAAAAACATGTCAAATCTATCCTTTCCAGATCTGTCAAACGGAGGAAGTGACGTCACCGCTAGGCACGTTCAAACGTCAGAGATGTTTGCGCTACAAGCAGAGACGGCCGCGGCCGATACTACGCTCCAAATCAGATATATCTGATAGGTATTTTATACAATTAATTATATTAATTTAATTAAGTTTTATAAGTTTACTATTTTGTATACGACGACAGAGTGTTTTCTATTTATTATATTTTTTGGCCCAGCTAGTTTGCCATAGAGTACAGGGTTATATATCTAACCATCACATGTAAATTATTTTATTATACTATCTGCTATTTGTCGACGTTTTGTTCCAATTTAGTTTCTTTTTCAAATTAGTTCAATTTTATACAGAGTATTTCACACTTGACAGCGAGCGGAGTGCGTCACATCACTACATAGTATAGAACAAAGTACCTACCTAGCTTTCTCTGTCCCTATATCCCTATGTATGCTTAAATCTTTAAGCAACGGATTTTGATGCGGCTTTTTAATAGATAGTGTGATTGTGAATGTCGCTAGTTATTAATACATCGCGTTCAAAATTTTCAAGTCTAATTTCTAGAACCAATTTTTTGTTTATTAGAAAAAAGAAAGAAAAATAATTTGCATATTCCACCCACGCACACATAGTTTAAACAAGCTTACCGCCCGCGGCTTCGCCCGCTTTGTCTAAAACCTAATAAATTATATACTAAAACCTTCCTCCTGAATCACTCTATCTATTAAAAAAAAACCGCATCAAAATCCATTGCGTAGTTTTAAAGGTTTAAGCATACAAAGGGACATAGGGACAGAGAAAGCGACTTTGTTTTATACTATGTACATAGTGATTATAGCAAAGAAATTATGGCCAGATACAGACGCACGGACGGCCGCAGCCCGGCGTCCGCGCCGTGCGAGGGCTCGGACTCGCCGGACAGCCCGTCGTCCGACTCCGCGCGGCTACAGTTGTTCTTCGAGCGGCTCGGGCTCGAAGCCCGCACGTATGAAGCGCTCGTCCGGGACGACGACCCGGACAGTCCGGTGTTCTTCTCGTCCGCGTCCACCGTGGACTCGAACCAGCTGGCCACTACTGATTATACTGTAAGTGCTTATAACTCTTGTATAAATAACCGACTTCAAATAAAAGGAGGAGGTTATCAATTCAGCCGGTATATTTTTGAAGTTATACTTCTTGTGGCGCGATGGAGAAAAATGATGAGAGTGAATTTTTACGATGCGCGCGCACACCGACACCTAAATTTAACAGCATGAAGTTAGTTCTAGGTGGTATGGAAATTGATAGCTATGTTCAAGTTGTATATTCTAGTATTTTTTCCATGCGCCAAAGAAGTATAACTTCTAACGCGTGTACATAAGTACACACACTGTTTTTTTTATGTATTACTCCGAGGTTTCTGAACCGATTTACTTGATTCTTTTTTTGTTTCGATGCGAGATGGTGTCGAATTGGTCCCATAAAAGTTTTATTCGGCTAGGCCCAGTAGTTTTTATCATTTAGCAGATTTATGGTCGAGAAATTTAGTAAATTTATGGCTGAGGACGAGGTCTCGCTGGACACTCGGGTAGCTGTTCTTCTTTCTAAATATCTGGCCACTACAGATAGCACGGTGAATGATTGTAGCTTTAAGTACATATTTGACATGACCAATAGACTCTTCCAAAATCAATAAACATGTTCATTTCAATGTTATTTTAATGACTCCAAATCATATTTTTTCCTGCTACTGAAAATCAACTAAATATATTTATTATGAAAAAGAACATGAACTATCATAATTTCTTTAAATAAATTATTTTTCGTTCGCAGGTCCAAGGGCCAGGAGTGCAGAAACAAATCTACCGCAACACGGAACCGCCTAGCGTCGTTGAAAGAAACGCTAGAATCATAAAATGGCTGTGTCAGTGTCGTAAAGTGCAAAATTTGCAACCGCCTCAATGAAAAATGATTATGGACGAAAAAAGAAAGAAAATGGATTTTTAAAAAGTAAAGTTCGAAACGTCAATTTTGAATTTACGTCTGGTAAGATTGAAGCATCTGTCATGTGATCTGTCATGTTGTGATTTCTTCCAATGCAAATATGTTTATCGTTTATTTATATATTACCAAATGTAACTGACAAATACTTTTATTTTAAATAAAAGGAGATTTACTAAACATAAAGTAACTTATAATAAACCAAAATGTTATTTCTGAAATTATAACCTATGACAAATCATTCACGAGGCTAATTAATCTAAATTATTTATCTATTATCTTGTTCAAAAATTCTATTGAAGCGGGCATAAGACTTAAAATGATAATATTTAAATGTAAAATTTGTCATTGCGATACTATCGACTGTTTACTAAATTAAGGAAATCCTGTTCATTAGCTTAGTCGGATTTAGATGTAGGCTAATAAATTAAATTTAATCGTGTTTTTCATTGTGGCGTTCTTACATTTAAATCTAGGGATAAACGATCTCTTCGTACGTTAAAAGTGTATCATTGTCTCTGCTCAAAAATGAGCTTACGTTATTATTCGGTACGGATCTAATCAATACCTATTCATATTTGTTGATTTGTTTTTTTTATGATGGCAATTATGTCTAAAAATATTATTACTTTGACAGCTGTCAATCTGGGACTTTTTTATAGAATTCTAGAGAACTGGGTAAAGTTGCATAAATTTAAATCGTAACGATTTTTTATGAATTAATGTTTTTAAATAACTATTTTAAATAAAAAACCATAAAATACTAATGAAGATTTAAGAATTGAATTTATGATGACAGCTGTCATGATTATAATTTCTAAATTCATAAAAGATAACTCGAAGAATTGGTAGTTAGGAAGTCTGTTATCGTAACAAAATCATCTTTAAGGCCTATTCAAACTAGAGGGGTATTCGCTACCGCCGTGGGTAGCGGTACGATATGGACTCTATTAAATCCCTTACGTAGTATATTATAGAGGCTCTAATCGCGTACCATCGGGATATCGCTACCTACGGCGGTAGCGAATACCGATCTAGTTTGAATAGGCCTTTACACGTTGTGTGAGCTTAGTACTACATGGATTAATGCTTCTAAATTAATTACATTACCTAAATGATAGTCTAACTATCTTGTGGTTTCTATTGTTACATATTGGAATAAAGCATTATTATTTACTTGATGTTACTATTTATTTTATTGAACTGAAATTTTAGAAGAAAACATAAAAAAATGTTGTCATAAATGTTTGTCTCAGATTTGTAATTTTCAAGAAAGAAGAAACATCAGTACAAACCATTTATCAAAATTAAGAATTTTAAAAAATGTTCCTGTTATGGATTTGTCTTTAACATTGTAAATTGAATCTATTTTAGATCTATTAAAATCTAGTTTCGTAAGTAAAATTTGTGATTTGGGAGCACAAATGCGGATCAAATTTAGCTTTTATTTCGTGCCAAATATATTCGATTAATTTCAATGAAAAATCAAGATAATAAACATCTTTATAAATAAGTAAACAGCTAAAGGTACAGTCGTTTAATGCGCCATTTTTTTGTTGTTTTAACGATAAAAAAAATACGAGAACGATTATTTCAATCAAATTGAATCAAATACCTAAATAATATAAAAGATATTGTGATTGATAATAATTATCAATAGTAACTACGCAAAATATAGTACCAGAGTTGACATATTATTTAAAAGTTATTTCTAATCTTTAACTTTTAAAGAAATGATCTTCATATATTAGGATTGTTCTTAATTTTAATGAAATGATTAATAATTTAAAAATTCATTATTAACTTATTTTTTCCCAAATAATTGTTAGATTGGAATTTCAAAAAGGTTATTTGTAAGGTAATTGATAAAAGAATAAGATTTGATTTATGACTCTCGTTTGCATCGACTTACCAAGTTATTGACTTTGTTTTTTTAAACCACTCAAAATACAAAATTCAACAATGAATTAAAACGGTGTAAATATATTTAAAATTTACGAATTTGAGAACAGTGTAAATTAAAATTAGCATGAAAGAGAATATTTTAAAGTGATATTTTTGTTAACAACCAAAAGGGATTGACGAAATACGGTGTACCAAGACAATATTTTGAAATTGAACGAAGCTATTATATTATATTATTTATAAATAGATTGCATAATTTCTTCCGATATAACGCAACAAACAATAATTTTAATTTATTTGAAATATTATAAGGGTAGAGTCTGAAAAGAAATCCACAATGTTCATAATAATATGTAAATGTATAAATAACATTAATTGAATTTGATATTTTTGGTTTTATGGCATTCAAATGCTTTATTTATAAAGAAAAGAAAAAATTCGATCACGGGTGGCCGAATTGGTCAGGCGTCTGTCCAGGATTGGCGTGAAAGATGCGGGTTCGAATCCCGCCTCGTAATGTAATTTTTTCTATTATTTATAAATTTATTAAGTAATTAATATAATTTTAATCAAATTGTTTGCCAATAAAATATATTATTTAGTATTTACTTCAACATTAATACCATTGTTTAGGTAAAAAAATATAGGTACATATTATATGGCAAAAGAAAAGCATCATTGGAAATAGAAGTTGCCAGTATAAAATATTCCGATTAACGCTTACTTTTTTTTATAAAAATACGATTGACAAATATTTTTTTTTTTAATTCTTTGAAATTATTGTAGCGTCATTTCATTCTGAAAAGGCCTTTGATATTTAACAAATAAGATGCTATACAATAAAATTCGATGTACATTATATTTTGAAATAGTTTATTTTCAAATTAGCTCATATTTCGAAATAAATAATGACGTTTTTATTAAATTTTAACTGTTTTTAATTATTAATATACATCGTTGTTTACATTATCGATTACTTTAAATTCTTAAAAGAAAAGAAAACGGTGTTCATCAATGTAATATTATGAAATATGTACTTGTTTTCAATATTATATACATAATAAGTATTTATGATTATAAATATAATGTATTTGTGTGACTTGTGTGATAATCGTTTGTTTGTTAATACGTATAGAGGTAGTCAAATGAATTAATTCAGGTTTTAATGAGTAAATTTATAGGGCACTAATTTTTTTATTAAAACTTTTATAAGTAGTTGAGACTCACTACAGTATGCATTTTTTTCTAATAAATAACTACAAGCATTTATAGTTTTTAAAGACTGTCATTGACTTAGCAGTTTTATTGTCTATTCTGTGATAAGGTTGACCTATTTAGTCATGTTTTGTCTATTATTTCCCTACATTATAATACGTGCAGCAATTTTATCTGGTCGATATTTTTTAAGTGTTAAGGCGCCAATTATCTAAATTTTAAGTCTCCTTGATGGATGTTTTCGAAGAAGAGACGTTTGAAAATTAACGGTTTATTTTAAATAAATATAATCCGAATGTCGTTTTTTCCATAGACAAGAAATTTCTTCAACATTTAAACTAGAATTGCCTATACAGGCTAAATTGATTGCAACAGAGTTGTATTTCAACATTTCAAATATATTTTTAATGAGTAACTAACTAACGATGCATTAAATATCTATTTACAGAACAATTCCAATAACTAATTGTCATAGAACATTCTACGATTAAAAGTTAACCATAACTATGTTCATGTAGTTACGAAATTAATTTAAGAAGGTACGCATAATAATGTATGAATTTGATTGATAATAGACGAGTAGATTTGAATTATTTCTATATTATTGTGTAATAATTGAAATGGTTAGCGTTACAGTATTAGATTGTTTAGCATTGGATGCTTCCATTTGTGTAAATAAGATTTACGTACTTTGTTAGAGATTTATCATAAAGTGGAAATATATTGATTGGTCTGATACAGATTTGTTTTATTTTCTCCGTTCCTACCTTACATTTTTAGGATTAGATTAGGAAAAAGTACTACACCAAATTGTACCCAATAGAAATATTTACTATCACTGCTTAGAAAATAATTAATATTCAATATTCAATATTCAATCCATACTAATATTATAAATGCGAAAGTAACTCTGTCTGTCTGTCTGTTACTCAATCACGCCTTAACTACTGAACCAATTTGCATGAAATTTGGTATAGAGATATTTTGATACCCGAGAAAGGACATAGGCAACTTTTTACCCCGGGAAATAGGATAGGTTTTATCCCGGAAATCCCACGGGAACGGGACTATGCGGGTTTTTCTTTGACTGCGCGGGCGAAGCTGCGGGTGGAAAGCTAGTAATATGTAAAATAAAAAGTTCTTGTATCAAATTCTACAACTTAAGAGAATGTTTCGAAATAATATTGATTGATAATGCAATTTGTACTAATTTAAATCTATCCCAATAACTAGATAAATATTAATCTATTTTTAACAAATAACTTTATGAAATCCAATTTGAAACAAATAACACTCGTCTAATAGTACATAGTACCTAGGAAGCGTTTTTTTTGACGCGTTTATTATGTAGATAATATAACATAGAACTCCTATATTCTACAATTATTATGATCATTTTTTTATTGAACGTTATAAAAATTATACTTCCATAGGTAAAAAAGCTTATAAAATAAAATACAGACATAAAATAGGTATTATTATGGTATAAATTAGATTTGGCAACACTGAAGACGTATTTTGACAAATGACACATGACACTTGACATGCTTGACATGGGAATAACATCAAGTTTCGAGGACAATCAGCAATGCAAAATAAAAATTGCGTCATCAAATGGATTTCACAACAAATATTTTTATAATGAAAAGTTAACAGTAAGCTTGGTGGAATTACCTGTTACCAGTGCACAACATACTCTCAAGGAAAACTGAATAGCTTTGGCGCGAAAAACTTGTCAATAGCTTAGCTGCAAAATATACAAAGAAGGTTTCAAGGAAAAGGTTTCAGTGAAGTGAATTTGCTTTATTTTGATGATATTACAAGATATTAACAATATGCCTCCTGTTAAACGCGGGAGACGAGGTCCGAGCGACGCAGACGATGAAGATGATGATTATAGAAAAAAGCGGGATAGAAATAATGAGGTACGGTTATTTATATTTTACCAAATATCTTTTTTATTTGCTGCCAGCTGGTATTTAGTTAGTACCTAGTCAACTTGAGTTTAAAGTTAAAATAGTAGTAATAGTCTACTATGGTTGTACTTAAATGTATCCCCTATATATCCATATTAGTGAATTAGTAAATCTACTCATTTTTAGTAAGATGTAGAGACCAAAGGTGAAGGTTAATTTTTATTTATTTATATGATATCAGTGTTATTGAGTCTTATTCAATGTGTAATAATTCAAAACCAGTTGTTAGTTAATAAAAACGTCTTAAAAGTGGAGCATATATTTTCAATTGGTGTTCAATTATTTTCATTATACATAATACAATTCTGAAAAATAATTATCTTTATATTTAATTTCAGGCAGTAAAGAAGAGTAGATTCAAGTCAAAACAGAGAACGCAAGAAACGTTCACACGCGTCAACAAACTAAAAGCGGAAAACCAAATGCTGGAAGAGAAAGTCAAAACGCTATCAAAAGATCTGCAATTCTTAAAAGATTTGTTCATGGAGTATGCGTCTAATGCGAAGGACCCTAAGTTTGCGGGAATCGATCTACAGAAGTTATTAGAAGATGTACCAGATGATAAAAGTAATGGCAGTACTAGTAAATCGTAGAATAAGACTATCAATTTTATATTAGGTTTAAGAGCTAGCGCGCAAGAGCAACTTTTGTCTCCGCAACTATTTTGTCTCTCCCATCAACTCTATGTGCTAGTAAGAAAGCGCGCGCACATAGTGACGCAACTCCCCTAGTTGATGGGAGAGTCAAAATAGTTGCGGAGACAAAAGTTGCTCTTGCGCGCTAGCTCTAAGTCTACATTTTTAATGTAAAGACAACTCTTTAAATACATGGACAATTCAACTATTAATACAATGTACACCAAAAATTATGCTGTCATACAATATCCTATTTCATGCAGCACCAAATACAGTGTAAACTCTATATAACGTCACTTAAGGGACCGTGCATTTTTTAACCGACTTCAAAAAAAAGGAGGAGGTTATCAATTCGGCCGGTATATATATTTTTTTTTTTATGTATGTACACCGATTACTCCGAGGTTTCTGAACCGATTTACGTGATTCTTTTTTTGTTCGATGCGGGCTGGTGTCGAATTGGTCCCATAAAAATTTTATTCGGATAGGCCCAGTAGTTTTTATTTTATGAGCATTTTTGTCTGTAGGTATTTGTAAATTTTGCAAGTGCAAGTTTGAAGTCGGTTGTTTTTAACGCAGTTATCACTTGTCGACGTTATAGAGAGTGGTCGTTAAATGGAGAGAATAAAAATCAGAATTAGAAAAAGAGAAAATTTATTTCAGACTAGTGTTAGTAGTTATGTACATAAAAAAGAATGTTACTTGAACGCTATTGTGTATAGTCTGTTATTTTTGTTTGACGTCTTTTGCTGCACCAGTAATTTTGTTGTATTTTTTTACTTATTTTATTTATATCTTATTAATCATGGTCAAAAACAATGGGATTGCTTGCAGGTGTGCTTGCACGTGTAGACACACCTGCAAGCAATCCCAATTTGTAAACAAAAGAATGAATTTCTTAGAAAGTTCGGTATGAATGACGTCGAGTTTATTACTTAATTGTTGTCGTTATTGAGAGTGAGCGTGATGCTATATGGAGTGTATTATTGTATAGACAACAATATAAACCAACCAAAGTCGAGAAATCTTGACGTTATACGGAGTTTGACGTTAAATGGAGTGTCGTTATATAGAGTTTACACTGTATATGATAAAATGTGATGAAGTAATGAATTAATTTTATAAAATAGTATATTTAGTCCTGTGTATGTTTGTGAAGCTCTACAATATTGTAGGAAACTTATTAATATGTATATGATTTTTATAACACTATGACTGTATGTATCTATAAATTATTAAAAAATATTTTTCATAATTCTAGATAAGAAAAGAAAATAGGAAATCCAAGCAAGAAATGCTGCAGAGGAAGATTCATTCCTGATTCCTCCATGGTCCAGGATGTTCAAAACGAAAACATTCTATTTTTCTAAATTTCACATTTCATATTAATAAATTCTGTAACTATGTATTGAATATATCATCAACAATTTCTTAAAATTTATGTTACCTCTTGGATTATAAAAAGAATATTTGTAAATGTTCATATCAAGTTAGAAAGTGGATATCTTGCCTGCTCAAAGTTGTTTAATGTTTTCTATCCCTTCAGAATAAATTGATTATAAGTACAAGCTTTAGATGTTAGTTGTAGATTTTATAAAATTATCCTAGGACTATTCAGTTAGGGAGTATTCAAGTATTATGTAACACAATTTTTTGACGATAACAAAGATTTTTGACCCCCCTCCCTCCTTGTGACGCACTGTAACATTTTTTCTGTACAGCATTAACGCATCGTAACGTTTTACGAGATCCCACCTAAATTGTTACGTAATACATGAACGCCCCCTTAAAGCTAAAACGAAGAAATATTATTTATGTAACATCATTTAATAATCTACTAAACTTTGACCTATTTGTTTATTTCCTTTTATTTTATATTATGACGTATTGATATGAAAACATCACAATAATTCAACACGATGTGTAATTTAATTGGCTCGTATAATTTATAATATGTTATGAAATTGATACTTAATGATTTTATTTGTCAATGCATTTAATGAAATTTATAATTTTTTGTAACTTTATCAAAGGTGACTGTTGAATAGTTAGTAGATGAATTATTTTACAATTATTGTTTATGAGAGAATAAAATATTGAAACAACAAATTGTATTTTTAATTCATAATATTATGTTATTTATGAAAGCAAATTACATCCATTTACCCTTTCCTTCAGTAGTTTTAGAAAAAATAACTGGTCATTTTTTGATTGAAAAAAGTAACTAAGTAGTGGTGCAAGTAGTTTTTAGTAAAAACAAACGAATGATTATACCTACACATATGTTTATGATGTATGTATATGTACCTACATAATGTTGTCATCATTTTGTAGACATTGCAACTTATTACTATTTTGGTACTACTTAGCAAAGTAACAATAATTATTATATATGTTTTAAGATCCTAATCTTGAGTAAGAATTGAAAACTACTAAAGATCTTCGGCTAAGTGCGAACCCAAAACTACAAATTTGCATCGCATCGTAAATATTTATTATTTGCATTGGGGTAATTCCGGCGAACGACGCGTCGGGGTAAATCGTTAAATTAATACGATGTACGCTAATATTTTCAATCCTATATATCTTCTTGATATTCCTACTATAGGTCACAGAGCTTTAGGTACTTACAATAATTTAGGGATGCTCTAAAGCGGTATTCTCAATTTTCCGGATTTACCCCACAACCGAAATTCCCCCAATGCATAATACACCTCTAGAACTTCCGATCTGAAACGCATAAACTCTGTTTTACCTATTTTCTCTTTTAAAATCATGTCAATTTTTCATTATTGTTATTGATGAGACCAAGAAATTTTGTGTGCGCACCAAAAGCGCAAACATAATTTTAATTTAAAACATACATACGTACAACAACTATATTTTTTATTGCTACTTTAAAATAGCACCTTATACAATCTAGCCTACAAGACTAATAAGTAATATTAAGTAAAATTTTAAAATCGCTTAGTGTCTGTTATGGAGCACAGAGCAATTAGGTATGTATTATGTTATGGAGTACTGAAAAGGCTTTGCTGTGTTTTGTTGTTTGCGTGTGATTTGGGACACTTTAATGGTGGGTTCAAACGCTTGCGTTCAAAGTGACATTCAATGAACACAAGCACGGGCACAAGCATGTAAACATGTTGATTGTGCATGCGCCCGTGTTTGTTTGTTTGTACCGTAAGCACTCGGGCTGCTTGACACGCGTCTGAACGTACCATAAAATGCGTAAATGTTTTTCTGTCTGTCTTATTGTTTGTCTTACTTAAACAGCAGATATTTTTGAGTTTAAGTTTTGTGTTTGGGGATAGATAGGCTACTTTTTATCGCTGAATAATATCTCATTCCCACGCGACGGGATCATTTGAACAAGCTCTGGAATTGATAAATTCCAATAGATGGCGCTATTTTAAAATGTGCTACGTATGACGTCGGTTAATTTTGCTGGACCACTTGTATGTACACTAGAGTGAAATAATGTACAAGAGTTCGGAGTATCATTATCATTATAAAGTATTAGAAATATTTCCAGTTTATATATAAATTTTTCTTAGAGAAATATTTAATTCCTAATTAATTTGTCTGGCGTAAATTAGTATATAGGGCAGAAATAAAACACCAAATAACCAATAACAATATATTGCACATATATACATATATCCACATTGGACAATTAAAAGTACATCACAATGAGCTCTATTTCCAGACGTTTATCACACCGTCCGCGGACGAACTGACCAAGTAGCATTTGTTCGCTTCTACGAGTGTTATGTCCGTGATCGGTGCGGTGTGATAGAAGGACCTTGATTCTACACTTCTGTAAACATTATCTTCAGCGAGAGAGGGAGGTGTGGACGGGTTCGATTTGCAGCACTCTTGAATTACTGTTGTCCCATCGATTATTCTACTCCTGTAACAGAATAATATTTAGTTTTATAGCATTCAGAAGAATAAATATTTTTTTAATGCTGCACTACAAATAAAGGACATAAAATATATCAATATTTTATTTCTATCATCCTAAATGTACTACTGTATAAGGCAGAGAGACAAAGTTTTATTTTATTTAGACAGTAAGGTGGTCCTTCGAATCGGATTAGAAAATCAAATAATTATATCGAAAGATAAGAAAATCGATCATGAGAAGATCGATAATAATTGAAAGCCGCAAAAAGCACCGAAAAGCCGCAAAAAGCTCAGAAAGTTGGTGCCACTCACACGCCCCATTAAAGTTTAGTTATGACAATTTCAATGCGGTTCACTTTTTTTAAGACTTATACCAAATAATTGTCCCTACCCTACTCACCTATACTTGGGCGCATGATGCTGGTCGTGAGGCGCATGGACCAACACGTGCGAGTCCTCCGGCTGGCGCAGGTCCCACAGCCGCAGGCGGAGGTCCGACCCGCCTGTTATCAGGAACCGACCACCGTCACGGCTCCCACTGTACGCGGCTGATATGTAGTGGGAAGCCTGTAACCAGAATTGGAACTTAACACTATTGAATGTCGTTAACACTATTTTAATACATAACTAGCGGTTCGCCCCAGCTTCGCCCGTGGTACCTACATGTTTACGTTTTTTTTTCATAAAAACTATCCTATCTCTCAAGTTGGATCGAACTGCACATGTTGTGCGAATTTTATTATAATCGGTTAAGTGGTTTAGGAGTCCATTGAGGACAAACATTGTGACACGAGATTTATATATATTAAGATGATCATCAGTTTTAAGTCAGCATCATAACAATTCTTCACTTTCGTTCGTTAATACAACATCCTGATCACCATTTATTAAACACTACTATCACAACAGCTCCTACTGATCACCGTTTATAATATTTATCCTCTTTTCGCAATTCACCATTCTCATTATCATGATCACCATTCAACACCTCTAACATTGTTCGTATTGGAAAAATGACTCATGTTACGTGTGGAATACACGTTTATAATTCTAAATGTGTTATGTATATTAATTATCTAGTGTGTAGTATGTAGTTCGCAGCGTGCAGTATATGCAATGTGTTTTTTTTTATTATACAGGAAAAAAACACTGTTAAGTATCTCAGGTCATGAACTGCGACTTGGTATGTCCATCCCGACTAAATAACCCTCTTTCTCTAGCCCATATCCCCGCGGGATGGCCGTTAGGCTTTGTATGCAATGTCTGTATTGTGTTTAGTGTAACAGTGGGTGCAGTGTATGATGTGTATGGTGTGTAGTGTACACTCACCGGTGCCGCATAGTGCAGCGGCGGGTGCGGTGCGGTCGCCGGCCACAGCGCGTGCGTGCGGTGCGCACTTTCCACGCACCACGCACCCGCGTCCCGCCCCCCCACCGCCCATACTGATGACCCGCGACCGGAACCGACTATGCGACGGATTCGTTCCGCTGGTGATAGGACAATATATCGTCATCAATCATCAAGTTTTACGTGAAGGATCGGCATCACTTAAACCGCGAACATAAAAAGCTCGTAACCTGTTGTGGTCAACGTAAAAGAGCTACAAAGTGAAATTCGTGTTATAGCTAATGTAATCTCAACGCGTTATGGAAATGAAGAAATGCTACAGCGCGTTCTGAGCATTAATTTGCTGACCATAATGCCGGTCACTCATATTCGCGCAAATATACTAAAACAAAACTGAAATTTGAAAATGTTTGAATCGAACATTTTTATTGTAGAATCAACATCATGTAGGGTAAAAGCGGGATAGATGCCCCACTTTTTGAAATAGATAATAAGATAATAATATAGTTTATTTCTTATTCTTTCATAGACATAGACATGGACATATTCATTATAGTTTTGTTCACAAGTAAAAAGTATAAGTGTCACCCTTGTGGTTTCATAACTGCATAAGGAACGTACACTTAGACACTCACATAGACATTTCGCTTCAAACGCACACATGACCACGTGTTGTATAAAAGGCAGAAGAAAGTCATTTCATTATTTGCGTTATTTTTTATCTCAATTTTCATGTTATAAAATCAGACATCGATTAAGTCATTAATATAAATTACAAATAGACGTGGTTCTAGTACGGCACCCTGCGGCACTCCATATTCTTTGCATGTGTATGATTCTATTGGTATGTCTATTGTGCTTTACTTTTATTTGTTTTGTGGTCAAAACCACATTATTTTATATTTACTATGTAAGTCCAAAATCAATCTTACACAATACTACCTAAACCATGAACTTCTAGTTGTTTGAACACTATCAAAAGCTTTTGACGAGTCAAAAAATATAACAATATGTGCAAAAAAAATTCTACACTATCGTCATTGCCTCTACTGGCCCATCGCATTGTGAAGAGGGCCCACAACACGCAAAAAATTTTTTTTCAATTTTTTCTAACTACCCTCAAAATCTTTTATTTTTATTTTTGCTAACTACCCACAAAAACTTACAATTAGGATGTCGAACAGTAGTGATTGGCAGTTGGAAGCGCAGATCCCACACGCATATAGCGCCACTAGAGGTACCAACGGCGAGGAAGCCCGCACTATTCGCGTACAGACAGGTGTATACGCCTTGTTTTAGATCGCCCTGTAGTTTCCACGCGTTACCTGGAAAGAATTTATTATTTATTGAAAAAAAGGACTCGCTTATATAAATAGTGATGAATGATGAAGTAAGTTCTCGCTTATATAGTGATGAATGACGAAGTAAGTAATAAAACAACGATAGGATTGAATTAAATAGACAGTTAAATTAAATTTAGACAAGAACACGAAAAACTTTTTTATGATTGTTAAATCATACGAAAAAATTTGCAATAAAATGGAACCAATCGTCTTTAATAGTCATGAAATTAAGAATCTTCAAATTGCACTAATTTGGGATCGGAGTGTACATCAACTTTCATACAAAACTCATCTTATAATCCAACACTTATGTATATTTTTGAAGAATAAAAAATTTAACTATTCTAGGTAATCAATGCACAATTTAGAGCTAGCGCGCAAGAGCAACTTTTTAACCGACTTAAAAAAAAGGAGGAGGTTATCAATTCGGCCGGTATGTTTTTTTTTATGTATGTACACCGATTACTCCGAGGTTTCTGAACCGATTTACGTGATTCTTTTTTTGTTCGATGCGGGATGGTGTCGAATTGGTCCCATAAAAATTTTATTCGGATAGGCCCAGTAGTTTTTATTTTATGAGCATTTTTGTCTGTATTTGAAAATGTTGCAAGTGCAAGTTTGAAGTCGGTTGTTTTTAACGCAGTTATTAACTTGTGTCTCCGGAACTATTTTGTCTCTCCCATCAACTCTATGGGGAGTTGCGTGGCTACGTGCGCGCACTTTCTTACTAGCCCATAGAGTTGATGGGAGAGACAAAATAGTTGCGGAGACAAAAGTTGCTCTTGCGCGCTAACTCTTAATCACTATCATCAAACACGACTTAGAATAGGACAAATATACAAAATTCTAGAAAAATCATTTATTCAATTAATATCTATTATCTACATTCTACAACATACCAGGCGCCCTCAAATCCCACCCCACGATCGTAGCATTGAGCGTGGCGTATGATATCACGCCAGCGTGGACGCCACCTGCGCTTGCGCATGAAACGCATCCACCTTCCACATTCGTTTCTAATTGACGGCATTGAGATAGCGTCATACGAGATGAGCCTGTGTCTAGCCTGTTTTGACAAAAATACGCATAAATGTATAAAGTCTCGCCTCGTGATCGAATTTTTTCTATTCTTTATAAATTTATATTTATAAAGCACTAGCTTTCCGCCCGCGGCTTCGCCTGCGTTTTCAAAGAAAAACCCGCATAGTTCCCGTTCCCGTGGAATTTCCGGGATGAAACCTATCCTATGTGTTAATCCAATTTTCCCTCTATATGTGTGCTAAATTTCATTCAAATCCATTCAGTAGTTTTTACGTGAAAGAGTAACAAACATCCATACATCCATACTTACAAACTATCGGCTTTATAGTATATGTTAGATGTTAGATTTGAATGCCATTAAACCAAAAATATAAAATTCAAAAATACGCATTTTAAAAATTTCGTCCTTCAAGTACAATAAAAAACGTGTATGCCGTAAAACGGGACGAGCTTCGAATTTATGTCCTTTGAGTCGGAAAACAATAAATGACAAAACATAATAAATAGTAGTTATTAATTAATGACAACTAAAATTTGGTCCTTCGAGTCGAAAACATATTTTTTTACAAAAAATACACATTTTTTAATTTAAATTGGTTTTGTGCACAATTAAAAGGGCAAAAACACCGTATTGTAGCGTCATTTAGCCATTGCGTTTCTTTTTACGTATACAATTTACCTAAACAAAAACAAATGTAGGTATTGTGTTCATCTTCTAACACGACTTTTTTTGCTTTTTTCACAACTAGCTTACCGCCCGCGGCTTCGCCCGCTTTCTCTAAAACCTAATAAATTATATACTAAAACCTTCCTCTTGAATCACTCTATCTATTAAAAAAAAACCGCATCAAAAACCGTTGCGTAGTTTTAAAGATTTAAGCATACAAAGGGACATAGGGACAGAGAAAGCAACTTTGTTTTATACTATAGCTATGTAGTGATTACGCTTGCTTGAAAACGGTAATAGTGCATTAATATGATGATGATTAAAATAAATACCTACCTGATTTCAAAACTAACTTACCTTCATGAATATTATTTACTTATTTAGGTAGTTTATGTAAGTAGAATAAAAAGCATACCTACCTCACCTACCTACCTACCTACCTTACCTAACTCAAGCGTAGAGTGAAGTGTGGAGTGAGGTACCTTCTAGGGAAGCGCATTTCATCTAAGACCACATCTCAGCTTAACATCAGGCGAGGTTGTGGTCAAGCGCTTCCCTATTACCAATAAAATAAAAAAAAACTAACTTACCTTAGAACAAAAATAGATCCCTCTTGAGTGGCTGCTACTAAAGAGTGACCTCCCTCACACGCCGCCAACGACATCACCGGACCCGCACTCCGGTTGTACATTGCTTTTGACCTGAAATTGAGTATCAATTAATAAAAAAAATGTTTTGTTAATAGATATAAGAAAAAACAAGAGAGTGTGAGTCCACGTGTCAGAAGTGAAACTTCTTTGGCAAGATTCAAAGATACCAAAATTGTCGTCTTACTCTCTGACGTGACGGTATTGCCATGACGCGACCTTGAAATTTTATTCTCAATGTGCCATAAACTATAAGTTTGCAAGTGTGGATGTCTCAAAAAATTAGTCAAAAATATTTTTGGCTGGCAGTATGCGTCCTTTTGTCCGCATATAATGTGTGTGTGTGTGTGTGTCAATACGTGTATTTATGCATGCGCATGTGTGCGTTTATACACCTATATAATTATTATGTGTGTGTCTGTGTGTATTACACTCACTTATTAACATATGCGTGTCCCTGTAACCTTGCCGCGTCCCATAATCTCACAGTGCCGTCGTCTGAACAAGAGCCAAAGAACGACGGGTGCGCGGGTAGTCGCACCATTTGGTTTACGCGCGCTCTGTTGAGTTTAATAGAATATAAGTTAGTTTTTAGGTTTTAAGTGGGAAATAAACAAAATAGAAAATAGCTTCAGTACTTTTTCGTAGAAATTATTAAGCCTCAAATCTATCTATGTACTTGTGGATAAAAAGAAAGGTAACTAGATGACTATGCGATTTGAAATATTGTTTTTTTTTTTAACTAGACTTGCTGGACTAAACGTTAAGTTTAGCTCAAATAAACATATTTATTTATTAACATAGAAATAATAAAAATTCATACTTATGTTCATGTAGATAGGCAAGCAATTGATTCCCAGGCCGCCATGTTGGAGGCGGTATTAATTCATCACTGCTTTCTATCGTAGCATCTTGACTCCTATATAAAAAATGAAAAAAAAAAAAAACTTAATAACTAGCAATTTACCATTTATAACTATTTTGCTTAGAAACAAATAAACTTGAAGGAAATAATTTTTTTAGACAAGTTTTTAGGAAATTATTAACCTATAATTAGTTTTTTTGCCTCCTGATCCATCCCTGTTTTAATTTACATAATTTACATAAATATAACTTACCTTAAAGACTTCTGAAACTTCTGCTGTGTACGAGTTATTAAATTCCTCAGTTCAACTCTACAGGGTGCCATACTATCTGGAATTCCAGAATTTATGATAAATTTATACTTCTACCCTCATTTTATGATTTTAATTTATAATTGTGTTATTCATAAAAATTTGATATAGAAACAATTCAGATACATATTTATGTATTTATTGATTAAGAATTTTTTTTTGTTTACACATTTTTCTGACATAATTTCGAGATGTGAAGCCTTATGGGGTTTGTACTAAAAAACAGTACTCACAGTCACACAGACCGCGTTTGCTATTCGTAAGGAAGACAACATAGCTAATTACAACCAGACCAAAATAACTTATAACTATGTTAAAATACAAAGGCTAGTGACTAAAGACCGATCTTTTTGACAACAAGGTTCGGTTTAAAGAACTTTATTTATCTCATATACAAGAACAATAAAATATGATCTTTTACAAATATGAGAAATAACAATTTTGCAGTTAGTATAACACAATCAGCTATCGAGATTAGTTAAGTATGTCTTTAATTTATTTTTAGAAATAGTAATTGATGAGGATTCTTTATTTGCCTAAAGGCAAGCTATTGTACAATTGTGCTCCCTCAAATCTTAAGTTTCTCTTAAAAATTTCAAATCGGTTCAAATTAAAAATCATTCATTAGTGTTTTCGAATATTTCACACAATGAAATCTAGTACTAAAGCACAGAATACATAATAGCAGCTAAACGCTACAGAACGGACACTCTCCGCCTCCCGCCAAAATTAAACACTTACCTCACCCCGCACGATCAGACATGTTATGGTACCCATTTCCCCGCAAGGACGATACCAACGACGTCTTTAGACGAAACGCAACGAAGATTGACAACATTAATCAAATTGACTTAAAGCAATTTTATTATTTTGGATTTGTGATTATCGTTTTTCGTAGAAAATGGTTAGATATTGTGCTGTTTACGGATGTATTTCATCAGAAAAACGCGAATTTTTTTTTACGCTAGTCACAAATGTGCCAACCATAAAGAGTTTACACACACATTTGCAGTCTCTACAGTGTGACTGTCAAAACTATAATTTTGTATGGAGTGTCCGGGGTGTGACTAAAGCATCACACATCTCAAGATAAATACATTTAAGCCAAATTATTGTAAAAAATACTCACATTGAACATAACTAGCGCTGTGCCCCATCTGCGAGTGTGTGGGCGCGGACGCGGTGACGCTCGCGGCCACACTCGCGGCCCCGCCCACATTGCCCAGCGCACTTGTGCCCACCGACTGCGTTATTGAGTCCGGCCCTGATATATTTATTTATTTATAACACTTCATTGTACAAAACAATGTAGGAAATGTGGTACAAATTAATGAGGTACAAAAATTTTGCACAAAAGGCGGCCTTATTGCTACACAGCAATCTCTGCCAGGCAACCTGGTAGGAAAGGAAATGTGAGAAGAATAATAAATATTATATAGTTTTAGAAATATACACGGGGGCCGGGTTAAATATTAGTGCAATGTTATAAGAATGTACTGCGATTAAAAACAACTGCCTAATTGATGTAGATAGTTGATAACAAATCACAGCAAGTCAACGACTATTAGCAAAGTGAGGGAAGTTGCGTCAAAACGTCGTATAAACAACGTCTGAACCCCTAGGCACGATTCGTACGAATGCGCCACGATTCAAAGGAAAGCGGCTTTTTATAGTATTCGACAGCAAAGCATGTTCGGACAGGAACAAAAATATTAAATCAAAATTTACGTCTAACAAACTTAAAATGAGTCAAGGGACACCCGGATTAGAGCGCAGTTCCTTTCTTCATGAGAGAGAGACAGGCAGAGAAACACGCGCACACCGCGCGCAAAAGTGACATTTTGCAACAACTGTAGCAAAAAGGACCGTTTTGCAACAACTGTAGCAAAGTGTCGTTGCAACTTGTTGTCTTAATTTTGTGAGGTCTCCTTAATGCCGGCACTACACATAGGCCAACGCGTTGGCAAGCGCGTTAGCACATGCACTTGTCCAATGTGTAGAACGGGCGTTCGCGCGCTGGTGGTAGGTATTTGAACGTTGGCCAGCGCGCTCGCGAGCTTGCCGCGCGGTGTCGGAAACATCAAAGGACACTTGTCGCAAGCTTGGCGCACCATCCACACATTGGCCGCGCGATCAGTTTGACTGTAGCAGCGATCAGGAGTGCACGTTTTTTTCTTGCGGCGAATTAACACCTAACTTGACAAAATGGCGAACAATATGAGTAACGAGGAAACATTTAAATTTATTGAGCTCTATCAGAGTTAAAACTGCCTGTGGAACCCAAAAAATAAGTACCATAAAAATAAAAATGTTGTATGTATTAAAAGTGCCAAATAAATAAGGTTCTTGGACATGCCGTTTTCCTCACAATGTTTTACTTCACAAAGAGCATCCTACTTTAATATTATTTTAATATTATAAATGTGAAAGTGTGTTTATTTCTTTGTTTGTTACATCCATTTTGAATCCGTCCGCACATTGGCTCGAACCAAACCATACTGAACGACCTTCCAATGTGTGGATTACTCACAAGCGCGTTTGCAAGCGCACCGCCAGCGCGCTGGCGAATGCGCTGGCCTATGTGTAGAGGCGACATTATATTTATTTGTCGTACCTGAAACCTTATTTTTTAAATCTTTTATTTATTTAGGGATTTTTGTCCAAAAGGACGATGACAATCCCATCGTACCTTGTACAAATATTTCACAATTAACGATCTGTATTATATTTATTTGAAATTTAAAGTTGAATAGCATTCAATTTGATACCCTGTATAAAATCAAAACAAACATAACATTCTTTATGAAAGCTTACCTTTACCAGCAGCCATTTCATGTGTCTGGCCGAACATGTGCTGCCATTCCGTGTTCATATGAGGCTCGTGTGGTATACCAGGTTTTGGAGGTTTCCTATCAACAAAAATTATTTGTTGATAAGCTAATTACTGATTATTGAAATAATGTTACAATCCGGCTCGAAGGACCAAGCGTACAAATTTTACTGTACATACAATATTATAAAAGTTTAATCAATAATAAAATTACATTATATTAATAAGGAAGGATTACTAAACATTAAATTATTGCAACTTATTAAGCATTTCTGTTTAACCAAACTACCCTCATTTATCACAAATTTAACACAATCTTACCGATTCTGCGTAGAAGTGTACATTTTATCAGTCACATTGGCCATCGTGTCTCCTACACCTGTATCGAGTTGCACGGAACGAGAGAGACCACTCCGCGATAGTATGAGACGACCTGGCGCTTCTGTTATATGCTGGAATTATTTATTTTAATAAATAACCATATTAAGAATTCATGACTACAACGCAATACTAAGAGCTAGCGCGCAAGAGCAACTTTTGTCTCCGCAACTATTTTGTCTCTCCCATCAACTCTATGGGCTAGTAAGAAAGTGCGCGCACGTAGCGACGCAACTGCCCATAGAGTTGATGGGAGAGACAAAATAGTTGCGGAGACAAAAGTTGCTCTTGCGCGCTAGCCCTAATAAGTATATTTTCGATTATCAATACGTTGGATAAATGAATTCTAAAAATATTATGTTCGCCTGAAATTATATACGAAACACTCCAATTTCTTATTCAATAAATACGAAGCATTGAAAATTTAGATCCAAAATCGAATTCAAAATCTACGGAAGCTAGCCATTTAACAGTTTTTATACATTCGGATTGAGTTTTAAAATAGACAATTTGATAGAAATGATGATCGTAATATATTAATATTGAATGTGAGATATTTAAACATTTGTTAAACTCACACACACGCACACACACACACACACACATATACGCAAACACAGATTCACTAAGACTTAAATAATAATGTAGAACTAACCTGTGTCGCCGAGCTTTGTATTTTAATAAGATGAGCGCTCATTGCTAGTAATTGATTTTCTACATGCTCAGTCATACCTGTAAATACAACATCACTACATAGTATAAAACAAAGTCGCTTTCTCTGTCCCTATGTCCATTTGTATGCTTAAATCTTTAAAACTACGCAACGGATTTTGATGTGTTGAGTGATTCAAGAGGAAGGTTTTAGTAAATAATTTATTAGGTTTTAGACAAAGCGGGCGAAGCCGCGGGCGGTAATTTAGTTATAATATTTGACGTGATTTATGTGACAGATTAAAAATAAATATAGACTATTAATGATTTAGTAGTAAATGGTTGGAAGAAATAATAGATTTAAAATAAAGTAATAAGTAATAACATACCATCAGATGCTAGTCGTCTAAATAAATTCTTGAGTTGTTGTCCCATTTCTGAGTATTGTGGTATCATGCCTTGCTTTACCTGAAAATTAAATATGAAATACTGTAATCCTAATAGAATTGAGATGCATATTAACATTAATTCATTTTAAAAGTACAAAACAACACATCTGTTAATCATTTTTTCATATTATAACGTTCCACTCTGTATACTACATATGAACATCGTTTAACTTTGTAAAAATAGTAGAAATCCGGCTCGAGGGACCACACTATACATGGTGTCCCACCGTCGGTGTATCGAGCCCGAAGGGAGTTATTATTTTGCATACGCTGAGTACGAAAAACATAATTTTTTTTTATGTAAAATTTCAAGGTCGCGTCATGTCAATACCGTAACGTCATGGATTAAGGCAACGATTTCGGTATCTTTGAATCTTGCCAATGAAGTTTGTCTTCTGACACGTGTGCTCGGCACACACGGTCTTTTTTTCTAAATAGATTCATCTTAGCACTAAATAAAGATAATTTGAATATAAATCCGAAACAGATAGAAAAATAACTTACCCGTAATCTAGCATTCTTCCTTTCCCGTAATGTTTGCACTAATCTATCTACATCGCCGTGCCTTAACACAGCGTCTAGAACTTTCCTAGGTATCGGTTCCGCTAGACTCTCTAGCAGTAGTTCAGCTCTTTCTACCTGAAAATTTGTATATTAGCTTTAATTTATCTATGGCTGACTATTTTTATTTAATTTAATTCTTTATTTATATCAGGCAGCATTGCCCATATAGTTATTCTATATATAGTTATTCTAGGATTAGTAAAACTACATATACTTAGTTTTAGATTTTAGAGTTACAAGCCAGTTTTTGTGGATAAAATTATGTACATTATTGAGAACTTTTGTAGTATTATAGTCGAGCCAATTTAATAGGCAACATTTGACGTCTATCAATTTTATCTTCGAAGAGATGTAACTTGCATAACAACATCGATAAAAGTTAATTAATCGATACGGATTTGAAACATTTGTCAATCGAATTTATTAATTTATGATGATTTTTATTCACAAGTAATCAATGCATTCGATTCTAGATGTAAGATTTCGATTTTTAGAGTAACATCTCTGGTATTTAAAAAGAAAGAAGGTTTATTGACACAAAATTGTAGCGACGTCAGTTCTTCAATTCAGAAATTGTTTATTATGTTTAGAATGGTTTATCAGTAAAATGAAATCTTAAAATTATTTGTATCGGTCATTATTATTATAAACATGTAATCGTAATTTAAAAAAGTTAAGCAAATGTGCAGTTCTAACAAAACGAAATATCATGTTGTTCTATGTCGTCGTTACTAGGTTACGTTGTTGAATTTTGTTGAACTGTCAAATGTTGCCTATTAAAATGGCCTTACTATAATTCAAATGGTTATAAATTGAGGGTGTTTTGAAAATGACATATTGCAATATAGTATCAGAACCAAATATGATAAATCTGTTTTTCAATCAATGTGTATTATATTTAACAATGCAACGTAAATATTGGTCATATATTGACTTTATATTATATGAGCTAGCGCGCAAGAGCAACTTTTGTCTCCGCAACTATTTTGTCTCTCATATCAACTCTATGGGCTAGTAAGAAAGTGCGCGCACGTAGCCACGCAACTGCCCATAGAGTTGATGGGAGAGACAAAATAGTTGCGGAGACAAGAGTTGCTCTTATCAACATTTTTTTTTACCTACCCATATTTTCAATGAAAACGATAAAGTCATAAAGAATATGGCAATACAAAAAAGTCAGAAATTCTACCTGTATAAGTTTATGTTTAAGGTGCGGCCACACTAGCGGCAGTATTTTGCAGTTCACATCTATTGGGTTTAGCAGATTCGCAACGCATGCCACTAGACCGCATACTTCATGGCGTATCTGTAAATTTGAATAATTATTATAAACATACAAACGAATAAAAATATCAAGTATTAATTAGACTACCCTCTCTAACAAAAATAAGTTTTCTTTTCTGTTTTGTGAGACTGGGACAAAAATTCATTATATCTTAATTTTAGTTGAATTTAGTTTTTTTGTTAACTGTGGATTACAAAAAACATAGATAAAAACTATTTTAACAGAATATAACCATATTATACTACTTTGAAGTGATAATTCTAAAAAAATATGCTGAAAGCTAAAAAAATGTATGAAACGCATTTCTTGTCATAAATATTAATTTAAACTTACCCACAAATTAGGATGAGCCAAATAAACAGCGCTTTCAGCTAGAAGCGAACATAGTGCTTGCTTCGGTAAAAGTCCTAATTCGGCTAGACTGCTGCTAGCTCTTATAGCTTTTGCAATTATCCACTCTGATGGGTCCGTGAGACCCTGCAAAATACAAATAATATTATAAAGCTGAAGAGTTCGTTTTTTTATATGTCTGTTTGAACGCGCTAATCTCGGGAACGAGCGAACGACCGGGCTCAGTGGCGTGCCATGACTGAGGCCTATGTCCAGCAGTGGACAAATGTAGGCTGATAATGATAATGATGAATCTCGGGAACTACTGGTCCGATTTGAAAAATTATTTCGGTTTTAGATAGCCCATTTATCGAGGAAGGCTATAGGCTATATATCATCTCGCTAAGACCAACAGGAGCGGAGCAATGCGGGTAAAACCGCGGGGTACAACTAGTTTCTCAAATATAACGGAAAAAACTACATGTTTCTTACCTGTTGCAAAAGAGGCAAGAGTATAGGTGCAGCATGTTGCCCCACATATGCAGCAACCCCAACCACACGTTCAAAGAAACACCCTCGGAGGGCCACTTCCTCTTTATCATTGAGGAATGTCACCATGTGAGAGAGGATCACGTCGTTTGCTAGAAGAGGTTTAAAAGTTAAATGGATATATGGCATTGAGGTTAGATCTAGAGCTAAATATATATTGAAAAATAATAATTAATTGATACTGAAGCAACTATGATACAACAGATATGCCAAAAAATTGCCTCAACTGGCTTCTAATATAATCGAAAATAAAATATGAGCTTGGGCCAAAATCAAATTGAACTTTTGTTGAATAAAAATAATCTCACTTTAAAAATAATATCTAGACATTAAACTAAAGTGATAAAACAAAATAAAAGTAGGTTAATTAACTGGTATAATAAAATCAAACCTTTCTGTTTCCCAAAGAACACGCAAAGTTTGGTGATACCGTTTTCAACTAGTGCCCTTTTCACCACTGCTTGGGAATCTGTTAGGAGATACGACACGGTGGATCGTACCTGTAACAAATTGTGTATTATGCTTGTTATATTAAATACTTTTCACTTCGAACCAATATAATATGTACGTAGGCCAAAAAAATCTATATAACTGCAAAATAACAATTCAATGCAAATATGAACTTTATCCTGTTAGTAATAAGGATAGAATTAGCATAACTCTAAGTAAAACATTTTTTTAACTTTAAAGACGTTATATTACATTCGACAAGACCATAGATAAAAATACAGTAGACTCACCATTTCATGTAGAGCAGACAATTCGGTTTCATAGTTGATGTTGGCAGCTTCCTTGTCTACCATGTTTTGAGTTTGATCTAAAAATCGAACCGCTGTTTCTGCCAATTTTGCTGTTAGGAAAATATAAAAATTATATTAATTGTTAATAATATCTTGAACCTTAAAGTCAATTTTTGTAGAGGTTTTGATCTTTGTTATAGCATTTCGTGTGTACGCGTCACTTTTAGTCCTTCGAGTCGGATACGAATTTATAGATGTATTTCTAAAACAATTCCATAATTAATTAACCAGTATACAATTATTCTTGGGAGATGACAAACAATTTTCACAATACAGGGTGTCCCAAATCCCAATGTTGGTATACTAATCTCAAAGGTTATATAGTTTTACATACGCTGAGTGCGTAAAAAATAATCATAACATTCTGGACGAATTTTATGTACTCACATAAAATGATTTATTTTTGTGATTATGTTTTCATAGACGATTAGCGAAATGGCTGTGCGAAGAAAATACATTTTTTTTTATTACAAAAATTTGTCTTTAAAACCATTAGTTTGAGCTTAGTACATTTACTGTGGAACATCCTGTTTAAACAATTTTGCTAAAATTATTATTTGTTAATCAATGTTCCTGCAATATGCGCGACTGCATATAATCAGCCAGATTTTCGTCGATGTCGATAGCTTCATTCTTAACTAGGTTGTAAGATCGAATCACTACATAGTATAAAACAAAGTCACTTTCTCTGTCCCTATGTCCCTTTGTATGCTTAAATCTTTCAAACTACGCAACGGATTTTGATGCGGTTTTTTTTAATAGATAGAAGAAGGTTTTAGTAAATAATTTATAAGGTTTAAGTCAAGGCGGGCGAAGCCGCGGGCGGTAAGCTAGTTCTTTATAAATTTATATTACAATCCTGCTGTGGGGGGGACTGCACACAGCACACGCACTCACCGATGTTGTTGGCGTACGCGATGCGCACCGGCAGCGCCGGGTCGGAGGCGCGCGGCGCGAGCTCCGGCAGGATGTACTCCGGGAACACGTTGCAGTCCTGCGCTGGGAGGGAATGCACGCACCACACGCAGCGCGTCACGCACCACACTGCGGCAGCGCGGACGCGCGCTTCCGGTGCGTGCGACAGATATATCTATGTTCAAAAAAAGAACATGCTTCAATTTGTAATAGCATGATGAAAGGAAGGTACATCTGTACCTAATATATGTTTTTCAATTTGTAGTGGCGTGACAGACGTACTTAGGTATATATCAAATCAATACAAACATACAAATTGATCGTTGTCTATCGCCTAAATCAGCAAATAGAAACAAACTCACAAGTCTGATTTTAAAAGAACACAATTCAATTCGTGGTGGTGTGACGTACGTAATACACATTTTGCATCAAAAACCAACAATCCAAATCGACAAACTGTCGAATTTATTGTTGTCGCCGAAATAAGCAAATACTACAATGTCCTAATTCTGATTTTATTAAAATACCATTAACGCATGTTGTAAATAAAAACGAACCTTGAATAGAACCTTGTGGAACACCCATTAGTAATACTGAGCACGGCGTAATTTAGCCTTATAATGAAACTTTAGGATTCGATTAGAGAAATAAGAAGCTATCAGAGCTTGAGAATTATTCTTAATATCAAAACAATGTCCTTTTTTATACATTTTTGTGTACGACATAATCGAAAGCTTTAGAAAAATCGCAAAAAAAAGCACGTATTGTTTTCGTTTTATTATATAATTACTTTTTCATTCTTGTTTAATATTGTAGTTGGGTTATAATATAACGAACTAAAATCATTAAACATACTCACAATATAAGGCAATATCCTGTCCAAAATAGTTTCCGAACTGGAATTCTCACACAAAAGCTGTAATATTTCCAAACACTGCAATTTCGACGTGCAATGATGCAAACCTCTAATACACGACGTGACGAGTGAAGTGATCAATATCAACCCTTCACTATCCGGACCTTTTTCAGGTCTTTCCGGCTGTTTTTCCACTTCTTCCTCAAAATCTGTCACATTCACGGTCATTACTTTAAATTCTTCCTTTGCTAATGTGTCTATTTCAACCTTTTGAGTCTCTGTGGTCTCCTCGACCAGGTCCTGATAGTTTTTCTCGTCGGAGGGTTGAGTGAAGATTTTAATTATGTTCTTTATGTCTTGGTGGATACGGCTTATTTTCTCGTCTGCGGGTAAGATGGGTTGCGCTGAGAATATCAGCATGTACGATTGTAGGAACGAATAGAAGTATTCTGGGAATAACCTGCAATACAACTTATTGGTTGACAATTATTCTATAATATATACTTTATACTTCTGTAAAATATTTAGTTTTCAAATAAACATTATCACATTTTTCTCGTAAATTTTCACTCTGAAAAATCCCATAGTAAAAATATTAATGAAATATTTATTTACAGTCACAGAAGAATGACTTATAAAATTCAGGATTTAAAAAGAGAAATACACTGTATAAACCTATGCTTTTTTTCTGATTTCAAAATTTTAACTACTTATGATCCTATAAAAGCACTCACTTGCCCCTAGCCTCGTCCAAATAAATCTCAGCGCTTTTCCTATCCTTAGGGTTCCGTTCTGTCATAGACCGTAGTAGTTCCTGCAAGTCTTTATCACAATTCTCTGGTAATTTCATTGTCGGTGGACGGTCTTCTCCATTACGATACGCTAGAAGACCTGGCAGGTCTAATGCTGGAGTACCTTCGTTCCAGAGCTCTAGGAGAGCACAGCTGTAATATAAAAAACGACGTGTGGCACTCGGGGACTGCCGCGGTAAAGCTATTGCATGCTATGCCTTCAAGCCACATCTCCGCCCGTCGGAGTGGGGAGCGTGAGGTTTTTTCGTTACGGAATTTCTCGATTCGGTCCCCGCGCTCAAGGCCCGCGATAGAAGCTATGCAATAGCTTAAAAAGTGAACCGCATTGAAATTGTTATAAATAATATGTTTAGGAATAGAATATATTTAGGAGGAATTTTTTTTTTATGAAAATCTGGATTACCGAGTATATTAAAAAAAAATGTTGAGCACATTCATATAGTGAGACAGCTTAACTACTACACTCTACAGTAAATGAGGAAAATTAGGCTTATGCGACTTCTTGTATTATCTTTAGGTATGAATTTGCATGTATGTAGATAATAACTTTTCATTATTTTACCATTAAATAGTTAATAGTGACCAGTAAAAAAATACCCCTAAATGCATAAAAATACTTACCCCGTAGAAAATATATCCATACTTGGCACTAGCTCGCCAATTTTACAAGGCGATTCACTGAGCAATAATCCCGCCATTTTATCATCACCCTAAAAATATTTTCATAATATTAAATGCGTACGGATCATCCAGACTGTATATGGAAAACTAAAGTAGATAAAAATACGTCGTAAATAGTTGTATTAATATTATAATAAGTAACGAATATTAATAAAAGTTTTTTTGCAAGCAATATGCATGAAGTTGGGAAGTAAAAATACATTTAAAAAAATTATACTTTGTTGTTTTTTTTCTACATTTTTTACGTAATCAATCATTCCATATACCACATGTGGTATACTACAAAATCAAACATATTGACAGACCTTGATTGATTCCTCTGTGTGTTTTTACTTAATATACTCACAGCCTGTCTATTATGCGGATCGGGAGCTCGTACAAATCTCTCCGGAGCAACATAGCACAGTCTTCTTCGAGATGTATCAAAGAAATAACTAAAATCAGCCGGGTTATCATCGGGAAGGAAGGTTGGCTTGAATGACGCTATGTCTGTGAGTAACACCCATAGCCAGGATGTTACCATTATGTTTTCTAGCTGAAAATGTAAATTTATCGCTTTATTATAAACTAAATCTTAACTAACACAAGAACTAACTTAATAACTGGCAGGCTGATATATTAACAGATAAAACCCTGATTAGATCATCCAAATATAAATTTTGCACCATACCTCTATAATATTCTGTGTGAGACTGAGATATAAGAAAAGCTTTTTAGAAATTTACAAGAAAAATTTGACTCCAACTGGTTAGCGTTTGTGTGTGTTGTAAAATCAGCCTTAAAGACGTCTTTTTATGGTATATCTATTGAGGCTTTGATTTTATTTTAAATATCAAAATCAAAAATAAATTAAAGTGCAATATGTATGTATTTTAAATACGCAAACTTCTTCAAAGATATGTACCAAAATTCAAGGCAAGATTCAAAGGTAACAAAATCACCACATACCTTAATATCACCATGACAAATACCAAGTTTATGCATCCTATGTAGTGCATACAACACTTGAAATGTGATCCATTTCTTTTCGAGCACAGTGAGGAAGGGACGTGTGGACATTCTGTCGTAAACACTGCATTTACAGTATTCTCTTATGAGCAAGCCTGCTTTGTCTGTTAGCTGAAAGTTTACTTTTTTTTGTTTAAATGTATAGCAAACATAGCAGAAACATTTTTATGTAAGTATATATTTTATGTATTGAATAAGTAGTATTAAGTTTTTGTAAATGAAAGATGATACAAATATTATAAAAATAAAGAAATACCTATTTTAGGACTAATAAAAGATATCATTCTTCCCTTAAAAAAATTATTTCATTAGAACTATTTTTTCTTTTGGAAAATATACATACAAAATATCAAAAAACTTCCTTAGTGGTGAATGCTAAACAAATTAACAATATACTTGTACATAACACATAAAGTTACTCACAATAACCCTCTGAAACGGTAAACAATTGAATGCAGAAGCCAGCTGCTCTTTTATTTTCAATATCCTCTCCTTATGTTCGGCTAACGGCAATGAAGGATCATGTATAGCAAACACTTTGACCACCACCAAACCTTCTCTGGTGCGAGCTCTGGCAACTTTGAAAAACCTTGTCGAGCCAAGGCTGTGATTAAAACATACATTAAAATTTAAATGTGTGTTGTTATGATCTAGTTTAGTCTTGGTTGAATATGAAATTTATAATGAAAAATCTCTCATATAAATGGGAATTATTTAATATTTAGAAAGTCCCAAAATAGTTTAATTTAGATTTAGGTTTTCTATTAGAAAAACTTTTTATTAAATGTGTAATACATCTACAATAAGCAAAAGTTAATTTGACTTGGGTCTATTGCATTAATATATAAAAAAATAGGTCAATGTTTTATTTTAATGGTGTAATTGGATAATGAATAATAATTTAATCTACATAACAACAGTAATAAAAAGGACAACAACGTATTTAACATCGGTATAATACAATTAGGGAACTATGATAAATATAGAGCAAAAACAAAGCAAGAGAACAAAGAATAAATACATTGTAATTAACACTTCACATACCTTTGGTCAAAACAGAGGTCGACATGATCACTCAAATAGTGCTCCACAGGATAGATCTGCGAGGGTGCTATACCCACAAGTTGATTACCCATTTCGTTGTTTCAAAACATTTAATTAATTGCAATGACTTCCTTCAAATATCTATTTCATCAAAATCGAAGTATTCCAATTTATCACAATAGGCACAGGTGTTCTTTTTTCTAATGAATAATAAAAATAATTCCTGAGTATGATTACTAATCTAGACCTAGACCTAGAATTTAAAATAAAATTGCATTATTGCATTTTCGTGTTTTGACTTTCGCCAGAAGGTAAACGGTATTTGACAAGTGACATAGACAGAAAAGTGACAGCTTTCAGCTGTTCTAATAAACAATATAAGCTGCTATTTTATCTAACCAAAGTTATTTTCACCTGAAAAAAAAACTCAATTTACAGAATATCTTCAATCTTCAATCAGAGATACATGAAATTAAGTATGAATAAAGCTATAATAAAGAGATGTATTATAAACTTAAACTGAATATTAGTCTATGACTATGACCAACATCCCAATTGTTACCACATCACTATCTCTATAAATTGACTAGCTGTCACTTTTGCGTTATGGCTTCTTGTCTTGTCTTCACAAATAAGCAGAATTCCTAAGCCACCCTTTTTCTTCTATTGAATAGCTTTACTAATAAAATGACTTCGAAAAGTGAAAAAGATCGAGCCAAACAAATCCAGGATCGATGTCAGAACATTCTATTGCAAATGCTAAAAGATGAAGATAACAAATATTGTGTTGATTGCGATGCGAAGGGTGAGCACTGAGCAAATCTCTTTTTTTATTTCATTTTTATATACGTTATAAACTCAGGGTTTCAAGTGGTTCTACGAGAATAAGACAGTTTCTTTGTATGCAAAGAGGTCATATTAGAACCTATTTAGATTATAGCACAGTTATTACGTTATGCATATAAGGTCCATGAACTTTTAGGTATTCCAGGAGCATTTAGTCATCATTTTGAATGAGAATTATTGTTTCGTATATGAGTCTAATTTGTGGATAAATGTGCTATCTCTTGGCCCTGTAAGATAATATAGAAAAGCAATTTTCATTCATTGATTTGTGGCAGTAATTAAACTTATTAATGACTGCAATAATTAATGGTTAATTAGATATTTATACAACTTAAATAGTGGTAACCCAGATTCGAAATAACATCATATTTCATTAAATAAATATTTCTTATCTAAACTGATTGAAAAAACTGAATGGATACCTACTCAATTTACTAGATAATTGAATAGTTGTTAAAAGTCATTGATTTTTTCTCAATTAACCTTGATTAACTGTTATTTACTAAAAACTAATAAGCTATAATATTATAAAATGATACTTATTCATAGCAATCAATAATTTATTAATAATAGAGGATTTATGAAATAAATTTGGGAGAGATTTGATTAAATGTTTGTTTTTTCTGACTCACTGGAATTAATTAAAAGAGTTTGCATAAAAATACACACACACACAATCTTATATATTAAGAAAATAATCAATGTGTATCAGACAGTATATTTCACCAATATTCAATAATTTTAATTAGTCATTTGTATACATTCACAAATTTTACTCAAATATGTAGATAAGAAGTGTGATGTCAGCAATATTGATTTACTTTGGGTTATTATGTTTCCATTATCAATAATATTGTAAAGATAAAAGAGCATATAATACCTTGACTGAAAATGTTAATCTTAATATATATAAATCTCGTGTCACAATGTTTGTCCTCAATGGACTCCTAAACCACTAAACCGATTATAATAAAATTCGCACACCATGTGCAGTTCGATCCAACTTGAGAGATAGGATAGGTTTTATCCCGGAAATCCCACGGGAAAGGGAACTATGCGGGGTTTTCTCTGAAAACGCGGGCAAAGCCGCGGGCGGAAAGCTAGTACATACATATAATAGCTGTGTACATTACACTTATTTTGCATTCAAATTCTCTGGATTTTTTGTAATTACTGAAAGCAGTATAAAAATGAATGCTTTTAACCATAGCAAAGGGAAAGAGTTATTTTTAAATGGTATTCCTTAGGGTTTAATTTAATATTCATCCTATGAGTGTAGTATTTATGTTATAAGAAAAGAAATAAGAGACACAGTTTATTTATAATCTTTTCAATGATGTTTTCTTCTTGATAAACTAGCTGGAAGCTAGCAGTTAACTGGCAGTTTCCTGGATTTTATATGAAACAGAAAATCATACATTCTCACAAACTTTCACATTTATAACATTAGTAGTAAAACCCAATGCTAATAACATTAAAATTTTATAGGTCCACGATGGGCGTCATGGAACCTTGGCATATTCCTGTGCATCAGATGTGCGGGCATCCATCGGAACCTCGGTGTTCACATCTCCAAAGTGAAGAGCGTCAATCTGGACTCGTGGACGCCTGAACAAGTTGTGAGTATGAAAGAATTATAGTTCGATGAATTTTGTTAATAAACCTAGTGTAGTGTAGTATTAAAAATAGGTTTTTCATTAATTTCTTTTTTGTAATAACTCAGCCCCCGGAATCACAGACACAATAGAAAATCTATTGTGTCTGTCAATGGGTTATTGTAGAAAACAGATTTGCACATTTGACAGATATCAACATAACTTCTGCACACTGTGCCTAAGTTGTTGGCTGTATTGTAACCTAAATGTAAGCAATAGTCAATGTAAATGAATAAATAATTTAGTAGAAGCTGTTCCTACTTAAAATATGTATTTTATGATATAATAATATCTGTATTAAAATGCAATAATTTTTATTCAGTAAATGGTTTTTATGCATAAAGTATCTAAATTTTAGACTAAAGATTAGAAATAAAGGTATTAATCACAGGTGAAGAAAAAAAATGCATGACAAAATATGTTACCATAGCCTACTTTACATGTAAATTCGCCATAGCACGCGTAATCGGCTGATTCATGATCGTAATCAATTACGATTAGTAATTTATTGACTCGGAGACCTGTAGAGTAATTTACAAATTGAATTGATCAAAAAGGTTTTACAAGCAATTAATAACAATTTTCATGACATGAAATATATAGTTAATCTTTTTGAAAATTAATATTGCAAACCCTTTTGCCTTTGAAGCTGCTTTTCAAATCACAAGTGTACCATTGACGCCAGACTATACTATACTCTGACTATAGACTATAACTCTGTGTACAAAATTTGAATTAAATCTGTCTGTTAAAAATTAGTCAAATTCTAGTCTAAAGGAGTTGATTACATACTAACAATCAAGTGAAGCTAATATAGGTAAGCGTGTTGATATTAATTAACACCACAGATAATAATTAATTGTGAAATTCAGATTAATTTAAGTGAAATCTGCTTTCATGCTCTATTAGAAGAAACATACAATTTTAGTTCAGACTTTCGAATTTACAATATTTACAGAATATTGAATGCTCCACGCGAAATTAGTCACGCTCGATTAAAAGTTCGATTTTTGACTTAGTCACACCTCCGTGTGGCTTTTGTAAGGTATCCAAGATAGTGTAACTTATTATTTTATCGTCCCTACTTTGTAAGTTATGATTTCATAACTGATACTTTGTTAAAAGAATATTAAAACAATAACATGGGCGTGAAGCATTTAATGCAAAGTAAGCAATTTTTGCAATTTCTTTCATAGTTGTTTTGTAATGTTAGTTTTTTTTGTGATCTAGAGAAAGCTTCACACGCTGTGACTATAAACTTATCTCTTTACCAAACTTCATTAAAATCCGATCAGTTTTGACGTGATTAGAAAAAATAATAGCCATCCAAACAAACGACTATGCAATAAAATATGAAACGTTTGTGCCTATTTAGAAGAATATTTCATGTCTACATAATTCTTACAACAACATAGCAACTATGGAGTTTCTTGCCGATTCTTCTCCATAGATACTGCTTTCCGAATCGGTGGTAAATGTTAAAAATATGTATTGACGTTTCAAAAGTGCTTCTCGAAGAAGTCTAATTGAATAAATAAATGTTTGAGTTTGAGTTTACATATATATTAGGTTTTATCCGCAGCTTCGCCTGCGTGGAAAAGATAAATTTGCATGGTACAAACTTTAGTCCCCTATTTTATCCCCTTGGTGTTAGAATTGATTAAAATCCTTTCTTAGCGTATGCCTACGTCCTAACATCTACCCGCTTGTGAAATTTCAGCCCGATCCGTGCAGTGGTTTGGGCTGTGCGTTGATAGATTACTATGTCAGCCAGTCAGTCACCTTTGGGTTATATTTATTTTCTATTAATTTTAGTCCAAATTCAATGAAGCATTAAAACTTCAGGTATCGCTCCAACAAATGGGCAATTCCCGCGCGCGCGCGGTTTACGAGGCAAATCTTCCGGACTCGTTCCGTCGGCCGCAGAACGACAACACGCTAGAGGGGTTCATACGCGCCAAGTATGAGCAGAAGAAGTACATCGCCAAGGAGTGGGTGCCACCGCCACTACCGAAAGTCAATTGGTGAGTTTTCTTATATACGAAAATTGTTTAAATTTTTGAACAGGGGGTCAAGCACAATTTTTAAAAAGCCATCATAGTTTAACTTGGGATTATTTTAATTGTTGAACAATTTATTAATTTAACAACAAATTATTTTGATTGTTGATCTTTTGAAATTATTACAGTTCAGGAACGTTTTATTTCAGTATTACATCAATATTACTTTCATAAGTGACACCTTGAAGTAGTATTGTTTTATTCCTGTTTAGTGAGGTGCCACTGATGTCAAAATTTACACTTCTTCATCTCTTTCGCACGATGTGCAATACGTTGTTTCATAACTTGACTACAAAAGTTTAGTTTTATTATTTACTTCAGCTAATTTAGTTAATTAATTTGGAACTATTTATCAATTAATTTTTATTTATTGCATAAACCCATTTAAAATGGCATGGAATTTTCAGTTTATTGTAAAAATTCGCTCAAGATATTTTTATGTCATCGAACTGAAACAATTTTTATTTCTGCGTCGTGACGTAAAATTCGTGTTTCTCGCTTCTACGCGGAATATTCAAACTATCGGTTTTTTAGTTGCTTATCCAAAAAAAATATATACTTTAAAAACGTAATATACGATTTTTGATAATATCGGAAAATAGTGAGTGATAAAATATGTGTTACGATAAACAAACCCTGGACCTATTACCATCACAGAAGTTGGTAAGACGTCTCACGGGATCGGAATTTGAAGTGGCTTCTGTGTGTATATTACAGTGTTAAACGTCGCCGCGTATCTGGCCGTCAGCTAGACTTGCTATGGGAATATTTAGACTCCCATAGAGACTTAGCTTGCGCCTTGAATAGGTCGCTTCAAGCGAAGGAATACGCGACACGAAAGTGGAAAGAGATCGCGGACCTGTTGAACGAACAAGGCGACGGAGCTCTGAAAGATTGGAGGGAGTGGTCTAAAGTAAGTCAGATTTCATTACATAGTTGGTTTAATTCGTTTTTAAATGGAAATGTTGCTAGTTGGATTCTTAAATAAGATAAACACCATTGAAATGAATTTTATAATATTTCTTTCAATATAAAAGCTTATAAAATGAAACATGTTTGGCAGTTAACAATAAAAACAGTTTTTTTTTTTTAGTACTGGGTGGACTACAAGGCGAAATTAAAAAAGAGGGCATCCGTAGTACGCTCGTCACAAACACTGACTGGAGACGAGACAGGGGACGACACAGCTTTGAGCGAAAGGGATTTAAAATTTCTCCAACTAATGGCAGAAGATCACACGCAAGGGCCAACAGAAGTCCCAGTGGAACCATACCCAGAAGTGAGTGCACTAATCACTAATTATTTTTGAAGTAAATCTTTTTTAGGCGCGTTGAGAGTAAAATTTCTAGGTCGCTTCATGGCAATACCGCCACGTCATGGAGTAAGGCGACAATTTTGGTATCTTTGAGAGAAATTTCACTTATGACACGTGTGCTCGGCACACACTCTGTTTTTATTATACTTACTATTCTTAATCTATTTGTTCACAGCCCTCGGACAGTACAACATCAATCACTATGCAAGATTCCTCATCGTCCCTATCGATTCATATCCACCCATCTAGACAGCAAGGGAATACCCCCACATTGACCCTGTTGCCTCTTCGTGCTCCTACGCCGGTATATGAGCCGGTACAAACGATCGAACCGGACCCGTATCTTCTAGCCGCACTACAATCAGTGCCCAAATTAGAACCTAGGCCAGCTTCGCGCACACCTTCGCCCGAACCTTCGCCAGAACCTTCGCCGGTACCTACACCTTCACCGAAACGGTATAGGGAAATGACAAGGGCATCTGCCAGAAGGGCTTTGGTACAATCGGCTAGAATTAGAGCAAGGGCGGCGGTGAGAAGCAGTCGGGCGTTGGAAGTTATTGGTAGGAGCATCAGGGATGTGAGTCGGCAGATGCGAAGTATTAGAAGCTCGCTTGGACGGATAGAAAGGTAATATTTTGTCTTATAATTTATTACTCTCATAGTAAAAAGTATTTTTTTTTTTCAAGATTTATTGTGAAATTTGTGTTTATTCGTCGCTCTTTCACATCGCAATAGAGCTAATAAATGATATGATTTTTTGAAGTGAAACTTCTTTATCGTGGTTGAAAAAAAATTTATTGTAACAATTTTTCGTTACGCGTGACATTTTTCCGTTACGCGCCATCTTTTTCTTATCCCTACCACACGTATTTCTGTAGAGTTGCAAATTATTATAGTAAATTATTTTTTTAAAAATAAGGTCATAAAGAAGTTTCACCTCTTACGTGTGTACACTAGTACTCGCACACATTTTTGTCTAGAGATAGGTAAAGCTAAGCTGAAAAGTTTAATTCCGATTTAAATTTTCTTCCACTTTGCTACTTTTGCGAGTGAAGCCGCGGGCGAAAAGTGTAATTTATATATTTAAACCTAAACAATTTTTTTTTTGTAAATAAATTATTTCAAGTAATACTAACGTAAACATAAAAAATGCTCAAAATAATCTTATTTTATTTACAGTTACATGGCTATGCAACATGGCGGTCCCAGACCGGATTAAATTGAAGCAAGATGGTTGGTGTGTGACATCTCGCTCACTCAAGAGAAACTAAACTATATTCGAGCCTGGGTTCACTTCCTTTTTGTTTAATTTTGGCAATGGGCGATTTTGTTTATTACAAAGAATGTGCAATTCGTCACAAGAATTTGCCACCACGCGATATGTGATAAACTTTTTATGTTATTGTGTACAATGTACGTTATAATTTATATTCCTTAATACATTTTACGCTGTCTTCATTGCAGCGAGCTTGAGAAAAATATTTTTTTTTAATATGCGATCAAGAAAAAAATAACTTATAGCTCAATAATATTTCTAATACACATAATATATTGTAAGAATGGTGACCCTTTGGTGTGTACATAATATGTTTTAGTATTTCTGCCATTAGGTTACTTATTAAAGGAAAGAGCGGCCGTACACGGACTGCTCGAGCGGTCGGTCGTTGACTGCTCGAGCTGTCGCTACAAACCGCGCAGTTGACGGCTTGAAGCGGTCGCGACGGCTCGAGCAGTCCGTGTACGGCAGTGAATGAATGTCCATAGTACACCGCCCGGTCGCGGCTTCAGGCCGTCGGCCTCAACTGCTTGAACCGGTCCGTGTACGGTCGCCCAAAGAGTCCTTTTTAAAGCATTTAATTTTAGTTATCATTATGGTCCTTCTTTCCTTCTCAGGTAGAAAGGACACATTTATTGATAAATAGTCGAATAGAAATGCTAATGTGCTAATGTAAATAATGATATCAGTTTTTAACCAACTTCAAAAAAAGGGGGAGGTTATCAATTCGGCTGGTATGTTTTTTTTTTATGTATGTACAGTGATTATTCCGAGGTTTCTGAACCGATTTACGTGATTCTTTTTTTGTTCGATGCGGCATGGTGTCGAATTGGTCACATAAAATTTTTATTCGGATAGGCCCAGTAGTTTTTATTTTATGGGCATTTTTGCAAGTGCAAGTTTGAAGTCGGTTGTTTTTAATGCAGTTATCACTTGTATAGTTGATAGTTGTGATAAATTGTTTATATAGATAAGCAAAACATTTTCAGTGTTTTTAAGCTATTGCATAGCTTCTATCGCGGGCCTTGAGCGCGGGGACCGAATCGAGAAATTCCGTAACGAAAAAACCTCACGCTCCCCACTCCGACGGGCGGAGGTGTGGCTTGAAGACATAGCATGCAATAGCTTGTATTCATTATTTTCTCCAATACTTTTTAATTGTACTGACTAGTATTAATACATAGAATTAAAAAAAAATAAGTGTAAATAAATGATTTGTTATTATAATTATGTGTTTTATTCTGTCAATAAGTATAATTCTTATAGTAAGTATGTAATGTGTTTTGTATCTCACAAATAAGGAACATTTGAGACGTAATTTCATTCATTCCATCATTTTGCAGTATGATAAACTATTGAATTGATGAAAATACTCAACATCTATGACACCATGTCTATGTATATTGTATATTAATCTATTATCTATTATTTATTCTATTCCATTCTTGATATTATGTGTACGGGACATTTATTTATTTATTCCTCAAATATGGGGCTTCCAATTACAAATAATTCATAATTTTCGATTTTTAACAAATTCTGAAGCTTCTCAATGAAACGGATTAATTTCCAAGAGTAAGCGAGAAATGATCTCAGTCAAAATATTTCTTAATGTAATATTATTATATAAATTTTTACTGTAAAGCTTTGTCATGGTGCATGGTAATGTTAAAATAGTACTGTTTTAAGAAATGGTGTTTGATCTGTATTATTACCCCCTTTCGTAAGTAAAAGGCCCCAAGTTGTTTATTTTAACATTTGTCTCCACTGTTCATTGAGAGCTGATATATAAGAGCTTCTTTTACGACATTAAAAAGACAATACATATATGAATATTCGTTAAAAGGGCATGTAAATAAAAAATAAATATCATCATATAGCTGAGTAGTGGTAAATAATCGATTTATTATATTTTCACAGGGATAAAGAAATAGATGAAGAAATAGAAAGGCAAAAGAGGAAAAAGAAAGCTGCAACATCAACTCTGGGACCATTGCCAGCACCTAGCAATGACAAAAAATATAATGTAAGCAATCTTATACTATAAAAATGAATCCCAAAATGTGTTGGTAAGCGCATAACTTAAGAACGGCTTAACCGATTTCGTTAATTATTTTTTTATAATATTCCTTGAAGTTCGAGGATGGTTCTTATGTAGAGAAAACGTGAATATGTACCACGGGCGAAGCCGGGGCGGACCGTTAGTATGCTATAAAAGTTTTCTATGATTTATCTATATTTTCATGTTCACATGATACGCAAGTAACAATGAAACCAAAGTAATTCTATCAGTCAAAGAAGAGTATATTTTTTACTAATAATGTTTAAATATACAATTAATATTGTATAGTGTTTTAAGACATCTTTAAAACCTAGATCATGATAGGAAATATACTCTATTGTTATAAGAATAATAAATATTGCAATGCACTTTCAGAAATCGGACGTCATACCAAGTATACCTAAACCAAAGTCGTCTGTCAGTCCGAAACTGGGCCGCAGCACACCAACCATACAAGCAGAGGCAAGCAAACCCTCTAACGGTTCAGCAGACCTCCTCGGCCTCGACACAAGCAAACCAGAACAGAAACAAACAAACAACGACGATATCTTCTCGAGTTTCTTCTCAGCGCCACAAGAGAAACCGCCGCAAGCAAGCCAAGAAACTAAACCCGATTTAAAAACGGAGGAAGAAAATTTCTTTAAACAACCCGCGCCCACGGAGAAGGAAAAGAGCAAATTGACCAAGGACAGCATATTAGCGTTATATAGTCAAACACCGTTAGTTAACCAGTTCAATCCGGTGCAACCTGTGCAACAATACCCCTTCGGGTATCAAGCGCCCGTGTATAATAATATGCAAATGCCGAACGGTATGCAGGGGAGCCAAATGAATCAATTCCAACCGCTAAGCGGCCAGTTCGCGCAGTATCCACAGCAAATTCCTCAACAAATGGGTCAGCAAATACCACAACAAATTCCTCAGCAAATGGGTCAACAAATACCACAACAAATTCCTCAGCAAATGGGTCAACAAATACCACAGCAAATGGGACAGCAAATACCGCAACAAATAGGACAACAGATACCGCAACAAATACCACAACAAATAGGACAACAAATACCGCAAATGCAACAAGTGTTCCCACCGAACCCGCCTCTAAATCAGTTCTTCAATCAACCGCAACAGTTATCTCAACAATTCGGTAATCTTAATCTAGGACAAGGTTTTCCAAACGCGTTCCCGCCCAACAGCAATATAGCTAGCAATTCCACTTGGCAATAGACAAGATTGTGGCAGTGTTTATTATTTGTGGTGTGATGTTGTCTATGGCGTCATGTCTGTACCGTTGACAATAAGTTCACCTTACAATAGCTATAGAGATCTAGGTTCGCTGTCTGGCAAATAACTTAATTTCGTGTTATTTTACAAGTTTGCAGTATTTTTTTATTTGAGAAAATGAGGGTAGTTTGCGAATTCGCGGACTGTTTATTTGTTGCGAAGTTGTAATCTAATGTGTCTTTCAATACATACTACATAATGTATTTTCAATTTTGAGTGCTAATAAATTATCTGTGAACAGAGAGAATAAACAACTACTTCAAAATGTTTTATGCAGAAAAATTCTACCACACTTATGTGATTATTATATCAATTATTGATATATAACACATGCTTTACAAAAGTAAACTCTGAAATGGAATAATCTTTCATAGTCAGGCAGTGCATCAAAATCTATTAAAAATTGCCTCTTGTCACATACATATTATTATTTAACAGTGAAATGAGGATAACATATATATTATTTTATTGGTATGCCAATTAAGTTTTTATTATTTGTTATTTTTGAAGTGAAACTTCTTTAGGCGCGTTGAGAGTAAAATTTCAAGGTCGCATCTAGAGTAAGTCGACGATTTCGGTGTCTTTGAATATCAAATAAGTTTCGCTGTATTTTTTCTTTGTGCTGGATTATTTTGTCAGGAATGAATTAATTTTATGTGCGAATAGATTTATTACATGCTGATACGTACATTATGCTAAAGAAATTTCATTATACGTTTTTTTGTTCTATAATAAAATTATTAATTTAAGTTTGTAATGAATTTCATTACTTAAAGATGGAATATCACTATGATCATATTATAATATTTTGAAGTGAAACTTCTATATCGGGGTTGGAAAAAAATTTAGTGTAACATTTTTTCGTTACGCGTGACATTTTTCCGTTACGCGCCATCTTTTTCTTATCCCTACCACGCGTGATTCGACGTATTTCTGTAAAGTTGCATACATATAGTAAATATTTTTTTTTTGAAAAATAAGGTCATAAAGAAGTTTCACTTCTTACGTGTGTACAGTAGTAGTACACGCACACATTTTTTCTTTTATGTGCATGTATTTCAAAGTATTATATTTAATTAAATATGTGCTTCTCGATACTTAAAAAAATCTATATAGAATTTTAATTTTTGGCGGTAAATAAGTCAGAAAGTGGTGTGTGACTTCACAGCATTATAAGTATAGACTGTAAAGGAATGATTGTAAACATGGTTATCTTTATACTGGCAAAGTCTTCGCTCTTCGCTATATTTGAGAAAAAAAAGAAAAGGTTCGATCTTTGAATCTATCAGTGCGGTAGAGAGAGACGAAAATACCAGAATGTCTCTGGTGTGAGCAAGATGCATAATGCTTATGTATCTTGTTTTAGTGTACTGAAGGCTAGTGTGATGCTTTGACTATAATACTTTGTAGCTATTTTGAAATTGTATTTTTAAGTAGAAAATTTATTTTTTTAAAGCACATTTATTTAAAAAATCATTATTTACACATTCTTATTTCCGCGTGGTGTTTACGTATTTTTTGTATAGTTACAATAGTGATTTGTCAAGCACTGATTTATTATTATTTTCTATATTGTGGTGCAAATAACATACTTAAAATTATTTTGTAATGTGTAAATTATATAGCTTACGTGAATGCATTTTTAATTTTAATGTCAATATTGTTGCTAATAAGTCGCTGTTATTAATTATAAATATTCAGTGTGGTGGTTCAGTGTCCTGTTACATTATTTCTTTATTATAAAATTCGATTAATAGATGTTGCAAAACAATTTTTTCGTTAATTCACAATATTACTAATAGAATTGGAAACCTATTCCTCTTATGTACTTATTAAAATTTTTGCATTTTGAATAGAAACTATAAAATATTAACACATGTTTTAAGTAAATACATTGCATAAAGCAATACTGTATTTATGATTAAAAAATCTACACGCCATCTCACTCGCACCTCTGTTTTCATCATATTATGCCATCTTTGTATTTCTAATTTCTTACATTTCACTTTATTGTACATTGATTGAGTTATGAATGAAGAATGAAATAGGTAATTGAATCTTTCACATATTCTCAGAGATACATAGTATGATTGTATTTTTTTATATAATTGTATGTGCTATTTGATCCTAGACTTTGATAAAATCAAATAGGTGGATTTCTATTATGAGCATAAATGAGGTCCCTATTGCTTAAATAATTTTAATTTAAATTGGCAATTGTTTACATGATGTCTGGGAAGTCTCATTACTTTTCAGTCCTTTTGTGTAACAAACAAATATTTTATTCAAAATTAAATACTTAATAACAAATATTTCCTGTCTTCTATTTTGATTTTATCAAACTTAAATAGATATTGATGTGCGACTGATGAATAAAGATTATAACTATAAATTCGAGAATAACTCATTCCATTATGATTCTTTGTATAAATAATAAATATTATAATGATTGAGTCAGAAAGCAATCGGTCATATTGGCATGATTTGTATTTGTGCAAACATTATTTTTCGTTTATAAATAAATATATACCTAATGTCCTCACAGTTTTGTTTTTATTTAAAGAGTTTGAGTAAGTATTCACTATATTATATACCGAGATCCAGCTCCAGAGAGTGCAATAATGCCGTAAATAATTAATGATCTAAGTTAAATTATCAATCAGCCTCGCAATAAAAAAGAATAAAGTAGTGATTTTTCTTAGTACACATAATACATTGAAATAACTATGGTCAGCATGGACCGCTCATGTTGATTTTAAAATTCGCTCAAATCCGTACCAGACAGTGGAAAAATGACGATTTGTTTCAAATACGGTCATCTCCGGACTCCAATACTTGCTCTGTACCGGTGTGTACCGGACTCCGGTCTTGACAAATGACATATTTTCAGATTTCCTAATTTATGCGCCATATCCATTTCGACCAATGACCACTCGGTAGGTATTCCGCAGCCTTTATGTTGCAAAATTTCCTCCGTTTACAAATGGCGTCCGTCACTTTACAAAAGGAGGATTTATTTTTGTCCAAACGTCTGCAAAAAGACCGTTGTGAGACAACGGAGACTCGCTTCGCGAATCGCGGGGCTTTTTATGGTACAAAATTACGAGCGTTTGTAAACTTCGAAATAATACAATTTGCTTGCAATAATATTATTATTATAACAAGTTTTAAATTTCAATAACTTGAGAAAACAAACCGCAATTTTAATATAACTAATTATTTGTCGTAGATAGAAAAATACAATTTAGATTTAATAGTCGTGAATCGCTTGTGAGTCGTCCTATTTAGGTAATCTCTCTCGGAATATTGTTTTTTTTTACAATAAAGGGATTAAAAGACCCGTATCTGGGCCTAGCATTGTTTGAAAAGATAATGAAACTTTTTGGACAATGTTTACCTTGTTTTGTTTGACAAAGTCAAATATTGTGATAGTTTTTTTAAATGTGAATTTAGATAAAAAAGTGAAATAACTTCTTCAAAATATTATAGAAAATAACCTCTTTCAGAAATATGGATATCGGGTAAGAATTTCGTTAAATTTTTTGATTATCTTCTTCAGGAAAATCATGCAAACGTTCCTCATAGTGGCATTCATTTTTGTTTTCGCGCGCGCAGCCATGTTGACGGAACAGCTGTTAAGCGTGTAGCGGACAGATATTCACTTCGTCTATTTTTAGCGTAATATTGAAGAAAAAACAATGTTTGTTTCAACAAACAGTATCGATAAAGTGTAATTAAAGTGTGGAAAGTTTTAATTAAGTTAGTGATGTCCAAAATGTTCATACATTGAAAGTGTTAGCAATGGCTTGTGGAATACAAAGGTGCGACAGTGATGTTTCAGTGTCTGATGAAGAATATGAAGCAAAATGGGGTAGATTTTCCGACTGGCTGCACTGTATATGTGTGGTTACGTTTGATTTGGAGTTGGGACAGGCTATGGAACGTGTGTACCCGCCGAGTGTGAAATTGTCAGATCAAGAGAAAAGCAACATTTGTTACTTGGCGTTCCCGGATTCCAACTCGGGCTGCATGGGCGACACTCAATTTCACGTTCGATTGCGTACACGTGCTCCATTAACTTCACAACAGTTGATATATAACGAGGACAGTGTGTCTACACTTAGAGCGGATCCGACGCATTATTGGGGCTTCGTTTATTTTCGTCAAGTTAAAGATCCGACCTTGCCGCGCGGCTACTTCCAGAAAAGCATTATTTTACTTACGCGCTTGCCTTTTATCAACTTGTTTTATAAAGTAATACAGTTGATAGCTCCAAGACATTTTGAGGATGGTGAGAGTAGTCTTGAAGCAGCATGTCATGATATAAATAGATGGCCCTTGTTAAACGCTGGTCAAAATATAGTTCTGCCAGTTTTAGGGACAGTTTTTCAATCATACATTCCTAATCAGCAAACTGGTAAAGTTACAAGGTCAGATATAGTGAAGCAAGTTCATTCCTCAAACATACCACATGTTATGGTCTGCATACAGGATGTTAATGTATTTGATGCATTGGCAAGTCTTATATCGCATCTACATCTACTTTGGGAGTTGGTTCTCACAGCAGAGCCAATAGTTGTTATGGCCAGTTCACCAACAGAATGTTCTGCTTTAGTTCAAGCTCTGACACACTTAATTCGACCATTGCCATACTCAGCAGAGTATAGACCATATTTCACAATACATGACAGTGAATTCAAAGAATTTACAAGGAAACAATTTAATCCACCTTGCGTAATATTAGGCGTGACCAATCCATTCTTTACAAAGACATTACAACATTGGCCTCATACCATCAAGTTGGGTGACTCAACATCAATCAAAACAAAATTACGGAAAGTTGGTAGTATTAAACATTTAGACACTGCACCAGGAGTGTACACTCAATATAAAACATTTTTGGAAAAGGATAAGTCTATAATAAAAAAGTTACACAATGGAATGAGAACTGACCGTCCTTCAGAAGTTCAAACAGCGATGGTAAAGAGACATTTATTGGAATTAACTCAAAGCTTCATGATACCTTTAGAGAGGTATATGGCTTCTTTGATGCCCTTGCAGAAGAATATATCTCCATTCAGGTCACCACCTGTGCCAAATCCATTTAATCCTGAAGATTTCTTTGCTTCATTGCAACAAGCAGGGCCTCAACTAACTTCAGGTATCAAAGGTGACTGGATAGGGCTCTATCGACACTTCTTCCGGACACCAAATTTTAGTACATGGTTTCATGAAAGGCATAGTGACTTGACAAATAAATTACATGCCTTACAGTTGGAAGCATTAGCTAGTAGTGATTTAAAAAAATGGTCAATTGGGAAGAAAGAGGTGGAAATAGTTGACATGGTCCTCAAATTGAGAGAGGTTTTAAAAAATAATCCCCCCGTGGGTGACAACACAAGGATGTTGCTTTCACGGCAGTTGGACGACTTGAATTGTGTTCTTGAAGACGATATGAAAGCTATTTTGAACGCAGCAACGTGACACACGACTTGCTGCACCCACAAACTGAGAGGTTGCAGCAACAACTGTAAATTTTACTTCAAACTTACATACCTGAAATTTGTCCCTTGTGCATAATTGAAAGTCCAGTCAGAATAAGGACAGTGCAATTTTGAATTTAGATAAATATATTTAAGATACTCATATAGTTTTATCAATCTTTGTACATAAGCATCTAAATTTTAGTTCTAATTGTTGCTTTTAACGTTAGTGAATACCTTCCTACTGTCATCCCGATATGTAACATAGACCTGAAGATTTAAATTTTTCTTTCGAACCACTAATCTTAATGACTAAGTATGTATTGTTAGTAAATACATGTTATTATGTTAAACTTGGCCTTAATGGTTGAATTATTTTGTAAAGTACTGTTGAATATAATATTATAAATCTGGAAAATATATTTAAAATACGATCAATTGTAGAATTTAGTACTAATTAATGATCTCGAGGCTAGAAACAGAAACGAAATATCAAAACAATATTGAAAAGATGATGATCTGTTTCAAACATATTTATTAGGCGTGAAAATAAGAATTATTAACATAATCGAAATATATGAAGCTATGGTTTTTAGAATAAAATATATCTATACATTATTCTTTAATTATAACTGTTTTTATGTGTAGGATATGTAAATAAACAACATCTTCCTCAAATTATATTTATATGTGAAATTATAACTTCCTGTAGTTTATTATAGGATTGCACTGCTTATAATATTTAGAACACAATAACAATTCATAATACATATTAACTCTATATATAATAAAAGAATAATCTTATAAAACTCCTTATTAAATGAAAGCTATAGTATACAATATTTTGCTATACAATTTTAAATAAAATAAATATGCACCATATGTAGCCTTTATTTTTTTAACAAAATATAATATTTAATTGAGTTATAATGCATTGTGTAAAATATGTAGACAATATTGTACTTCTGTATTTAGAATAAATGTATGTCAGTTGTAGGAGTGGATAGATAAAGTGTTTAAACTATGATAACATATAAAATAACTAGCTTTCCACCCGCGGCATCGCCCGCGCAGTTAAAGAAAAACCCGCATAGTTCCCGTTCCCGTGGGATTTCCGGGATAAAACCTATCCTATGTCCCGGGGTAAAAAGTAGCCTATGTCCTTTCTCGGGTATCAAAATATCTCTATACCAAATTTCATCCAAATTGGTTAAGCAGTTAAGGCGTGATTGAGTAACAGACAGACAGACAGAGTTACTTTCGCATTTATAATATTATAGCATAGATCACATGTTGTTTATTTGTACTTAAATTCCTAATTGAAACAATATATTTATTACCGACCAGTGTGAGTAATAAGTAATAATGCAAAAATAATTGTATCATATTTCCTGCATTGCATTTTCTATTTTAATAAATAATAATAAAAATATTGTGAATAAAGCTAGGCCATCTTTTTAATTAATCTGTCCACTTCTGCATTTCTATAATTAAATTTGGATCAATAAGAACACCTAGGAACCTATTTTTAGTTTGTTAATTTTCACCTTTTGCCCATGAAATAAAAATTTTAATTGTACTGTTTTCATCTTCAAAAGGTCAGTGATAATCATAAAAATATGCTAATACAATGTTGTAGTTCTATAATTTTTTTATTTGTTTTTAGCTATTAACAGCTTTGAAATTAGGAGAAGTATTTTGATTTAAACCTAAGTTTGAAAAATAATATGTATATCACAGTACATACATAATTATTTTCATTTAGAATGAAAAAAATACTGCTATGATTGAATGTGCAAAATTGTTGTCTAAGATGTATAAATTAGAGTTTATTTTCAATTGAATTAAAATGGAGTCTCATCTCCACTGAAATCCACTTCTAGATAATGTTATCTATTGCAATTACGTAATCAATGTTCAAGTTATGTTTGTTATATGTTTGAGTTACTAAGTACTCTAGTAAATATATGCGTAAATTTTATATAACTATTTACTATTCTGTGGACAATATGAAATATCAGCCTCTTGCTTATGAATTATTTTTAATGATTATTATAGTTCAATTCAAACTTAATGGCGGTTCGGAAGTTAGGTGCAGGTGCGAGTGTGGGTGCACACAGGTCTCATAACGTCCTGATAATACCTAAAATTGTTTTCTGCGCATCGGATCGTACGATGTTCTGAGCCGCCATTAAGTTTGGATCGTACTGTAAAGTTTATTTGTATCATACTAAATGTGTGTGTAAGTTTATTTGTATCATTCTAAATTTTATTTGACTTTTAGTACAAAGGTTTGACTGATTATGCGTTTTATTAATTTCACATCACTTATTGTAAATGTTATCATTTTGGATGTGAGAACATAATACATATTTGTAAATAATTTTTTAATTTGTGATCTTGCTCAATTTTTGCAAGTAATATGTATGTACTTCTCCCCTTTTAACATATCTAATAGTTATTGTTTCAGAAGAATTGTAATTAATAAATGTTTGTTTAATATTTTTAACCAGTTAACTTGAACCCCAATGAATGTCAATTTTATTAATTACACATTTCTCTTTATTTTGGTGGTTAATTCATGTTTCGAAAATTGTATGTGTGTGAAATATTTAGTTGACAAAAAAATTCCTTCATTCCAGTTGCATTAAATTATTTTGATCTTGTGCCAAAATTAGATCACACATAAACAATACACATGACCACTAACAACCAAAACATGATTTGTCATCATCACTATAATAACTGTAACTGTATAAAATAAAAAAAATAAAGACAATTTTCCAAACAAATTCTTTTATTAACTAATTGTGCTTCCCGTTCCGATATGGAACATATGACCGGCAACAGGATAACATAACACACTGAATCTAAACAAGCCATTGTAACATGGAGCAAATAAGTATCCAATGGCGTGCCCGACCCTTTGGTGTAATTAACATAACTTAAAATAACAGTCTATTTACAGAATTAATAACATGTTACAGTACTGTAATCACATTCTTATATATCTTGCTTTACTCCATATATTGTCGTTGTCTGTTAGAAGGGTGTAAAGCCCTGCTAAAGTTAGACCTGCCGCCGCACCGAGACCCATTGAGCGAAGGCCAGCTGTGCTCTTGTATAGAACTCCAGTTGCAGTTGCCGCAATGAAGGTGTTTGCGGTGTCCTCTTGGTCTCTTATCCATGTCACGCCTAGGGCCATTGTTGAGTAAAATGATGCCAAAATACCTAATGTACAGCCTGTTGTTGTTCCTGAAAGATGGAGAAAGATTATATTAGTATTAATAATTTAGAATCCTTTTGAAATTATTAGTTTATAAGCACAGAAAGTACAATAGAATAAATTAACAGTAGGGTATTTCTTCAGTCAAAACTTATTGCATACTAGCTTCCGCCCGTGACTCCGTCCGCGCGGATGTCGGTCTTCGCGTGGATGGTTTATTTCTTCATTTTGAGTAACTCTGACAATGATATCTTATAAATATATATTGGACCCAAATACGGCTAGGCCTATAATAATATGCAACGTGTGTTCGCGGTTCTACAGAACAACGTCTATGGATAAAACTGAAAAGATTAATTTTTTTCTACGTATTTTTCCAGGATAAAAAGTATCCTATTATACGCCCAGGATAATAATTGCATATATGTATCTCATAATTTTTAATATTGGTATATTGATCTATACTAAGTAAAAAATTATAAATTTCTAGTTGTACAAACCTTGTTTCATAACATAGTTAATTAATTGTGTTCTTCTCACTTTGCCTGTTTGACCTGCTAATGTTGTTGCTCTTAATCCTTTGTAAAGTCCAACCATGCCTCCTAAACCTGAATAATAATAAAGGAGTTAATAAAAAAAAAAATTATAAACTTTGAACTATATTTTAACCACAAGAATATTATTAATAATTTACATTTCATCAATTTAAAGACGAAAGCTTTTTTTTTGTTTACAATATCACAATTTTTTTTAAATTATTGACAGGAAAATCCTTTAAATTAAATTACTCCTCTTGTAATATTCAATGGTTGCTATTTGTAAACATTAACGTCTCACTAAACTATCGATTTCAAACTTCAAAACAATTCTATTCATTCAACATAAAGGTACAATCGATAGAAGAAATACATTATGTAAATTCAAGTTTTGAGGTTATATTAGCAATAGGAATTCTTCCTCATTGTACATACCTGAACCGGTCATGAAGGACATTCCTATTATTGGTAAAGCTACATTCGATCGTCTCGCAGTCGAAGCCATATGACTCTCATCAGGATAAAGGAACTCTGGTTGCATTTTCGGAATATAGTTAGGATCGAAGTTCAAATATGGGGAGAGGTTTGCACTAGCTTGATTATTCTTGTTTTCATTTTTGTTTAACGGCAGTATATCACCGAATAACGACATTTTCGCAGTTTTTCACTATACGAGGTAAAATAAAATGTTCGTTCGTGATTTAGAATCACGCAAAAATTTATAAGGATAGGGTAATGTCAAACTGATTACTGATATTCGAATGACATTTTCCACAGATTATTATATTATATCACTATAAATTGACAAATGTATCAGTGTTGCAATACAATAAAATAATAGCAATAGTGCTTCAACACAGTGCTTCAAGCACGCTTCAAGTACAGTAAAATTTAGAAATTATGGTAGTTTTCCAATTACAGAGCATAATGCGACTCAGTGGCGCACAATGCCGAATTTAAAGGGGAAAAATTAAAATTTTGTCACTGAGTTGGCATCGATTGCACGCATCACACGCATTACTTTTTAAGAGTGCTCGATTGTGCGAAGCGTTGCTGTAGTTGAAACATTCAACGTTAAGCATTATGCCGCATAATGCGCTCTAGTGCTGTAATTGAAAAACTACCTATATTACTTGGACTTCATGTTATCCGAAAATTGATTTATTGTATTATTAAATATATTGTATGGTTTGTGTTACAGCGAGATAAGGACACCAGAAGATGTACGTAAAGTAATAAAAACGGCTAAACTACATGAATCGGAGCTAACAGAAATTACTCAAGTTCTTAGGTTTCCGGACCCCAGTACACAAAATGATAACTTAAGACTTATGCTTCTAGATGATAATTTACTGAAACAAATTGAAGCTGGAAATCAGTTAATATTCAAAGGTAAAAAATTGTCTAACTTTTACTCGTCCTAATTGACTTTATTGCTTATATAGTATATAATTAGTTTCTTTTGCATTATAGGTGATGAAGAAGAAAATGTAGTGCTATGCACAGATAACAAAACATACGATGTTAAGGAAGCAGAGACTTCCAATAGCCTTCTACTAGTTCCAGACTTATTATTCGCAGCAGCTAGTGGTTTAGATGAAACACTCGCCAATAATTCCATCGAAGGTGATTCCGATTCATCCTTCGAAAGATCCAACACAAGTTTGAATAAGTCAACAGATTCCGACGATGGCAGACCACCTAGGAAACTAGTTACGAAGGATATAGTTAATACATTCTTCACATATTACGAAGTAAAACCTTGCAAACCGCGTCTTTTGAAGTTACAGAAACTTCTAGAAGCTACGAAGTATTCTGGTGCGGAACTCGAATATACCATCGACAAAACGAAATTGCTAAATTTTGAGGGTATTTTTGATAAAGTGCAAGCGTCACGAGCGGAATTAAAAGATGAATTAAAAAGAATACAAGCTATTAACATCGATGGTTATTATCGATTATTGGATTTTGATTACGAGTTTCGAGTTTTGTCCTATATGCTAGATCTTATTGAAGAGAATTCGTGGCCTTTAGATAAAATATCAAGGGAATGGACACTTGATAGTTTAAAGGATCTTGTGCCTAAGTCTATACTGGAAGCAATGTTCGATTTTTATACAAATAAAACTGTAGAAGAAGAAGGGACACAATATTACAGATACAAGGACGATAAAGTCTGTCAGTTTTTGGCTAGGGTTCTGTTAAAAAGCGCGGGTAAATTCAATTTGCATGAATTTCTACAAGCTTGGCGGGATTCTGTACCGGAAGGGATGATTACAAATGTACGTATTTACTATTTGGATCTATAAAATCTATTATTCTTCAGATTTAAAATTATTTATTGCTATGCTTTCTCAGTTGCTCGTTCTCATTTATAATGTTAAGTCATTATAAATTTGGCATTTGCCACTTCAGCTTCGTCTGGATTGACCATCCAAAGCTCCGCAAGATAATAAATAATAATGCAAGAGGTTTTAAAAACTCTTAAATTCCTTATTATTTTCATTTCATTTCAAGAAATAATAATCATGATTACGGATGGCAGTGGTTTTAGGCCTCGCCACTTTAAGGCGCTCGGTCCGCTTTTTTTCAAATATTCATAACTTACATTAATTTCATACTAAAAAAACTAAGAAACAATAATTTCAGGAAGCCTTACTATCTGGCATAGCCATAGTCGATAGAAGCAGTACTCCACAAGTTATATGGGGGTTCGTAGAGAGTGATCTACCGGAGGATATCAACGAGAGGTTCAAAATACTGTTCCAGAGTAAAGCCAAGTGGACGGTTGATGAAATATCTCCGTATATTCAGTAAGTAGTAGTATTTTTAACTGATTTCGAAATGAGGGGGTTTTTCAATTTGTTTTATGTTTTTTGTTCGTTTTATTCATTCAAGCAAAATGATGTGGATTTTGTATTTTTTATTGAATCTGAAGTTATTTCTTTTGAACAAGAGAAGAGGAATAAGTCGATTACCAAACATGCTGTTAAATTTATCTATATGTCTCTCTATGCAATGTATTATAATTCAGTAGGTATATTTCTTTAAATACTTTATCTAAATATATGTAATACTTTTTTTAATTTCAGGTCATATGCAACGGAAAAATTAAATGTCAATGCACTTTTAACAAAATATGCTCGGGCGTCGACTCAAAACGGTGTTCGAGTGTTTTCTGCTAAGCATATGAAATAAGTATAATGTTGTTTTAATTTTTAAATAACTAGTGTAAATAAATATTTTTTTTACATTTTTTATTTACTTAGTAGTAGTTATTGGACTAAAAAAAATAGCTTAAGAATGATTGTTATTTTTTGATATTTTACAAATCGAAAAAGGATACAGCAAAGTATCCTAAAGAATAGTAGTAAAAGTAGGTTGGTTATAGTAAAGTATAATAGAAAAGTACAGTAGTAAAAGTAAGTAGGTTTTAATAAAAATTATTTATTTTAGTTCTTACAAAATATAATTCTTACAAACTAAACATTTACTTAAAACTAATTAACACAGCCATGTTTATCCACACACGATGTTGCCAGAGCTCAAAAATTCATCCGTCCAAAAATGTAATTCGTTAACAATATTTTATTAAAAAAATACGAACCATCTGGTTTATTTAATAGTCTTAAGGGGCTGACAAGACCAATTTTGTTAAAATTGAAGTTATTTGAGCAGTTTTTTAAGAAAAGATATTTATTCTAGCCCATCAAAAAAAAATATGTTAATATTTATCATATTTCGAAGACCGTGGACGGACTCGATACATAATTGGACAAAATCGGCTAGATAGAAAATAATTGCAAAGATTGGTCTTAAAATCATCATTAAAGATTCTATGTCTTTATTTTTTTGACGTACGGGTTTGCAATTTAAAACATGAAGTCAATATATTCATACCTGAACCTCTAACGAGTCATATTTCGCATATGACCCACACTTTTCCTTAAATCACATATTTTCTTATTATTTACTTCTACGACCCGGCCCCGCCCAGTAACAGTGATATTGCGCTCTCGTTTGCGCACACTGTCAAATTGTATGGGAGTAAACGAGAGCGCAATTTTACGCACATTTTGCGCACAGTTACTCAATCATCAATTGGGTCTTGTCGGCCCGTTAACATAGCATATTATTTATTAATATTAATCAAGTCTTTGGTATATATAATTTATCTATGAATTCTGAATGTTTTTCTTTAGAGTCATCAGTTGGTCCCACATTTCGTTCGGTAGATCTTCACCGACTTCCTCTTTGAAGTATTTTCCTATCGCGTCAGCCTGAAAATAAAGTTTTAAGTTAATTTTTTTATATAAAAATAAGAAGTTATGAGATAAATAGGAATGTAATGGAAACACTATTAATACATCGATACATTAATAGTTCTACTTTTTTTAAATCTTATTGAACGGATTGATTTCGCGTATAATTATGAATAGGCTAATTAGCTTACTGTGCTCTACTAGACTAACACGTATGACTAGTCTCTCGCCTTGTATTGAATTAGTACAGTTTCAAAATCGGCTTAATTTAAGTTTATTAGAAACAAAGTGGCACAGGGAATTTTCATTCTACCTCCAAGAATCAAATTTACACATATAAATTACTTACCTCTTGCAACCAAAACTCCTTCGGTATACTGAACAGTTCCTTCATGTTGATATTGCCCAAATCCTTTGTGTTCAAAGCATTTTCTTTAGGAATATAACCAAGAGGTGTTTCTACATGACAATCTTCTTCGTCACATCTACGTAACACCCAGTCGAGCACTCGGGAGTTCTCCCCGAATCCTGGCCAGAGGAATTTACCCTGGAAATTGGCAGATTTGTTTAAAAATGTTTGACTGGCTATACAAATATTACTTAGAAAGTAGGACGCAATTAAAGGCAAGTGATATGTGCTAATTTTTCGTTATATTTATGTCGAGTTGTCTAGCTAAGTAAAATGACCATAATCGCATTTGTGGAGAATGCCTTGTATTCATTATTAATGAAATCGGCATGTATGTATACTGTCCATATTACTTTATTTTAACAATTATTACATTATATTTTATTACGTCGTTCTACAATATGTGACATTATGTCATTCATATAATTGGCAACAAGATAAATTATCACTCCATATTTCCACCAATCAATTGATCTGGCTGCCAGAAAAGTGAATACCCTGCATTTCAATACAAAACTACAAAACCATTCGAATGTAAAAATAATTTACATTTTCATCATAATTACCTCGCCATCCTTCCTGAACCAATTGACATGGAATATCTTGGGCATCTGTCTCCCAGCTCGTGGCATGGATAACCAATGGCGGAGGTACTCCCCGAAGTTGTAGCCGAAGAATGGACGCATTGCGAACGGATCGTGCATTACTACTTTACCCTGGAATAAATAAATATTGGAACTACAATGTTGGTGGCGAAAGTTTGAAGCATGTATCTGATCTTTATTTCTAAGGCAGGTTTGTAAAAAGATATAATGGAAAAGAAATTTGTGATATTTGTTAAAGGTCAGGGATTCAAGCCAAACTTTCTTTTGTCAGCGACGCATTTTTCACGCAAGTTTATATCTTTTCCATTTAAAAACTGGGTAAAACTTTACATTATAGGGCGTAGTTGCGAGTCGTAAATTTTTTTGTGGTAGCTATTTAATTGTCCTATGGAACCTAAATCTGAAATTTCACTCTGAGGAAACTTTTTCCATTCGCCATAAATGATAAAAAAATAATTTCTTCCCAATAGTTATCCAGGATATTTCAATTTTCTTCGTTTGAGTTTCTGTCAACACTTTCCTTCTAAATTGGCCTAGTGCTAAATGTAGTTATTTACCTACTTTTCTAGTAAATTGCCCTAAATAAGTACTAAATATACCCATAAAGTCTACTTACAGCATGCTCAGCAGCAGCTGTAGCCTCAGACCTCATAGAAGCGCCCATGAACACTCCATGCGCCCAGTCCCTCGCTTCCACCACCAAGGGGACTCCTTCAGGCCTTCGCCCTCCCAACAAAATAGCGGATATAGGTACACCAGCCGCACTTTCCCATTCGCTATCTATTATTGGACAGTTCTCTGCTGGTGTGCAGAATCTGGTGATGGAAATTATCAGAAAAGCTTATTATGGGAAATCTAAAGAAATAATGCAGAAAAGCGAAAAGACAAAGGATATAATATATTATTAGGTGATGATGATGATTGGAACGACTATGGTCAAGTCTTAAACGCATTCAATTTTATAGTTTTTCGCATCCAGAAACACGCAACATTGGCTCAATTGGGCATTTGAATCAAACTTCAAATAAATTTGACCGTTTGCTACAAATTCCATGTCGATGTAAGAGATTTTACTCTAAATGTTGAAGTCTGAAGCTGAATTCCAAACTGAATTTTGAATTATGAACTGTTTCAATCTAAATTATACCAATCTATAATATCCTGAAGTATTTTATACCTAGAATTAGGATGAGCAGCCGGAGCTTTCCTATCCCATTGTTTCCCCTTCCAATCTGTAAGACCCTCGGGCGCTGCTCCCATCCCCTCCCACCACACGCCGCCATCTTTTGTTTCCGCGACGTTAGTAAATACTGTGTTTTTGAATACTGTTGCCATTGCAATCGGGTTGGTTGAGCTTGATGTGCCTGGAGACAAATAGTAAATTGTTAATCTTAACTTAGTTATGTCTGGAAGTGTTTAATCTATTTTTTTTTTTGGATAATAAAAAGTTATGATTGTCATTTTACTCATTAGATAAAGTACTTTCGATAATGTTTCGATATCAGTTTGAAGTTTTTTTGATATAATATTATGTAATAGTTACGGAATTATTTCCTGTGCACATTACGATTACACCTAGCGACTATACCATAGACAACAATAGACACACTGCACCATAGACACTACCAGATGCAACACTAAAGACAAAAGATTATGATATACATCATAGACACTCACCAGGTGCAACACCAAAGAAGCCGTTCTCCGGGTTAATGGCTCTCAACACGCCATCACTATCGAACTTCATCCACGCGATGTCATCACCAACACACTCCACCTTGTAACCGGGGAGGCTTGGGCTCATCATCGCAAGGTTAGTTTTACCACAAACCGAGGGAAAAGCGGCTGCTATGTAGCGTTTTTGACCGCGGGGGTTGGTTATTCCTATGATCTGTAAGTAAATAAATATGTTTTACTATCTGTAAATAATATTTGTTGAAAAAAATTACATAAGTAGATGAGATAAAAAATACTTAAGATTGGTCGGGTTTAGGTATTGTAGATGCCACAGGTGATTCTTGATAGAGAAGGTATTTTAGGAAGTGATATTTCCCTCATTCACTTCAAATATTTTTAAGGTTGGCAACCCATAATAATAACTTAATATAACGTAATAAAGAGTGATAAAGCGAAACGTTTGTTTTTTAATAATTTCGTAAATTTCAAAATTTGAAATTAAATAAGTTCGACATTTTAACATAATATTGACTGTAAACTTACAAGCATGTGCTCCGCCAGCCAACCCTCGCGTCTAGCAAGAACGGATCCCAGACGAAGAGCGAAACATTTCTTTCCCAAAAGACTGTTTCCTCCATAGCCACTGCCTGTTAACAATTATGTAATTTAATTCATGCTAATTAAGTCTATTTTTGTTGCTAAATATTTATTTGTATTAATTGTTCATACTAACGCGAACGTGCTCACATTTTCAAAACAAAAATTTTATCGCCATTGATTCAAAATTCGAATGCAAAAAAAAAAACAAATAGAATTCTATTTGTTTTTTTTTCCTTTAGGTACTTTTTTATTCACAATTGTTACATGCCAGTATGTCATTTTCATTTGAACACATTACCTATTTAAAAAAAAAAATATTTTTACATTCAAAATTCAAATTTTACTTCCAGCCAGTAATTCTTTTTTTTAATAAGACCCATACCATAGCTAACGATTTCACTGTCAGCCGGTCGGTGCAGTATGATAGTGCGTGCGGGGTCGCAGGCCCAGCCAGCGGTCCCGGGGGTTTGGGACCGTCCCACGGAGTGTAGGCAACGGACGAAGTGTTCGTCTTTGCGTAGCGCTTCTAATACTGACGCACCTATAGATGAATAAGGATTTTTAGTAAAGTATAAATTGTTGTGCTCGTAGATGTATATATTATATATATTATTAAATTGAGTATAGCTAATTTTAGTAATACACAACTAAATCGTAAAGTTGTGTGAATTTAAAAAAATATGGTCGAAATGGGAATAATCTTATTTTTTGAAGTAGATTAAGTTTCAAACATATGCTCTTCAAACCTCAATAACTTAAACAATATTATATGCACCCCCAAGTAGGTACATAATATAAATTTAAATTTACAGGGTGTTCATAATTTTATTTTTGAAAAAACTACACAATCATAGTAATAAATACATACCAATTCTCGTCATAACTCTCATAGAATACACGACATAGGGCGAGTCGGTTATTTCCACACCAATCTTGGATAGAGGTGAATCAACCGGACCCATAGAGAATGGGATCACATACATAGTGCGACCTGATGGTAAAAAAAAGTGTGCGTGTACTAGTGTACACACGTAAGAAGTGAAACTTCTTTATAAGGTCATAAAGAAGTTTCACTTCTTAAAATAATTTACTAAGTATAGGTATGCAACTTTACAGAAATACGTCGAATCACGCGTGGTAGGGATAAGAAAAAGATGGGGCGTAACGGAATAATGTCACGTGCAACGAAAAAATGTTACACTTAATTTTTTTCCAACCCCGATAAAGAAGTTTCACTTCGAATAGATTTAATTACATTTATAATTTAATGCTTATGATAAAATATCTAGGAATTTTGTGGACCAAAATTCATCCCATGTGAACCAAATATCATCTCAAAAATAATGTAGCTAGAAAAAATATAAAAAACACGCTTTAGTAAGTTATCAGCATGAAATTATTTTATTGTCGTCGATCTTTGATAAGTGTACAGAGTTTGAATTAAAGCTGTCCGTTATTTAGTGATTCAAAATCGAGACCTTAGTAGTCATTAATTACAGTCACAGTAGGTACAAAAGGACAAACATACAGATGAAGCTAATAAAAGCGTCCTATGAAACAATATTTGATACAGTATTATCAAGTATTATTTTATAAATTAAGTATTCAGGAAAACAATCTCATAGATACTCATATCTACATAATAATTGATTGGTAATTGGTATTTTTAAATTGTAAACAAATACGTAGAAGGAAGCTGTGAATGTTCCGTGTTAGTTATCACGGTCCTTGAAAGTATAAAATAATTAATATAATTATTTTTCGTTTTAATAGCTACGCTTTATTTAACCCTTGTAACAAATCTATTTTGTGTGATATTATCGATATAGGCAATCAAACTTGTACCTAATCTTTATAAAAAGACAGACTTAGTGCTCTTAGGCGTTTTACATAGATTTAACAATATCAGTTAAAAAAAAGACGTGTGGCACTCGGGGACTGCCGCGGTAGCATGCCATCAAGCCACACCTCCGAGCCCGTCGGAGAGGTTAAAAATATAACTTACCCCGCATACATCCCGGGAACCGCTCAGTGATGGCTTTATCATAGTCATTAGGTGTTATATAGTTGCCAAGCACGCTCTTCTGCCCAGCGCGAGCCGCGGGTACGACGTCACGTTCTCGCTCCGAACATATGAACGTGCGGGATTCTATGCGTGCCACGTCCGCTGGGTCGGTACGGGCTAGCCAGCTGGAATGGGTGCTAATTGTTAGATATGTTGCTATAGAATAATAGAGAGTAAGGTATGTTGGGTATGGAATGTCAGTCTTCTAGGATGCAACATAACTAATATTCCAGAAAATTACCAACAAAATATCTGATAGCATGAGTCAAATGACTGGTATCTTGCAATAGAACTAACAAAATATTGTAAGTGTAAGTTCGAAGTATACTTAATAGAATAAGTTAACTTATAGGGCAATAAACACAATGTGAGTCAACTAATAACATTCAACAAAATATTCGTGATCGTCAGTCAGTTTTAACTTTTCATTGTTTTATAATTAATATCCAACACATAAAACATACCAAAATTTTACAACCACAAGATACCATCTATAAGTCCCTTTGACTTTGTACGCCGTCGGTGGGAAACCTGTATTTCCACAATATTTCCATAAATCGATCACTCACCAGAACTTCACAACGGATTTTATCTATTAGAATCTCGATCTCTCTTCAGGATTTACTATAGTATTCATTTCTTTCTAAATCTAGAGCTTCCTTGTAGTCCAATTTACATATTTTGATACAAATCTGACGAGTCAATTTTTAATTACATACATTAACATTCCGAATAATGTGTCATTGTTTAACTCCATCTCTATCATGACCCAGGGTTGTTCAAAAATTGTTTCCGTGTATAATTCTCACCTTCGGTGTAAGAGCTGCAATTTGCGGACTAAGCTGTTTACCACGTAGAACGGTCTGCTGTGTAGCGCGACTGTAATTCACTGCTACCTGAGCGAACCTGTAGCAAACAAACGAACTTATAAAATGTCTGACTGTTTCAGTCAAGTCACCTGTTGCAAGTAAACGAACTTACCAAATGTCTGACAGAATAATTCAAATGCCAGTGTAGCAAACGAACCGACAAAATGTCTGACAGAATAAATTAATTGAAATGTAGTAAGCATTAAGCAAACAAACTGACAGAATGTTCAACAGGATAAGTCACCGAAGAAATCCTGGTAAGTTTTCCTTGTATTGTTTGCCGCGTAGTGCAGTAGTATTATGAAATTATTCTTACGCACTTGTATTATTTTTTAGTATGAAGCAAATGCACATTTTTTTGACTTAATATTGTTTTAAACAAAATTATAACTGATAAAATAATGAACATGAACAAAATTTATACGAGGTATTTAAAAAATGTAGTACACGTGTAAATGAGTCTCATAATTTAAACACAACAAGGTAAAAATTTTACGGTACGATTTTTTAATATAGGTAATTAGGTATCTTTTTTAATAATTTCTGTACCTAACGATGTTTTTTATTTAAATAAGTGCGGATTCGATAATTGTTTTCTTAAATAGGTACTTAAGTAATCTTAACTTAAAGCAATTAAAATATTCACAACAAAATGTACCTACCAACAAAAAAATAGATAGTAAGTATTTTTTAATTTGAAAAGAGTAAAAATTACTCGAAGCTGATCAAACTTTTATAAAATTATATATTTAACGACGTAATTTAACTACATAATTCCACAACCTATCGATGGACTTTGAATTTGAAATCATAGTCGATTATGACAAAGCTTCACACAATAATTATGACGCAATTTGATGGGAATGAAATTGTAATTTGAAGCTTATACTTTTAAAAAAAAAAAAATTAGTTGCAGTAATCGGCCTTTTACTTAAAAGATACATAGTTTTGTTAAATCCCGATTCCAAAAATAGAACAGGTTTTATAGGTATTGTATCAATAAAATAATACAAAGAGATTGTGCTATTGTCCCTTGTCAGCTCTATGAAGGTATTTTCTTTAAGTCCACGAAAAACGACCTAAGTATAGGTACTTACATTACAAAAATTATTGAAGTTTAAATTACTCTTGGAGTAGACGAGAGGAAATTAATAATACTTGATTAATCAAATAATAGTATTGATGTACATAGTTTTTAAAATCTACAGTAATCATTCAGTCAAAATGAAATAAGAGAATGTGAATTTCAAAGTTGTACAATTGTTTTTATATTATGGATTGTATAAACACAAAAAACATAAAATTTAAATTATTGTTATGATATAAACATGATTTCAAATTGTTATTTTTTTAATCTGATTTAACTAAGTAAGTATAAAAAATGTTATTTAAGTTGAAATACAGTGGTAAAAAGATATTACTTACTCTGCTGTTTTCCTTATATAGTCTTCGGGGACTGTTTTAAAGTGCAACATTTTCAAATCTTCATAGATGAACCCAGAATAAATTAAAAATTAAAATTAAAAGAATTGACTAGTAATACTTGAATCTAAATAATAAAATAGCACTAAATTTTATTCAAATTACTGAAGCTGAATAGAAATATTAACCACTTATAGAATTTTATTCTATCACCCATTTAATAATATAGGTTTTCAAACGATAAATGGTATTGAATTACATTTGCGCGCGCTTTATACGAAGGAGTGTGCGCTATGCGCTCTCTGATTGGCTGAAATCGCGGGCGTGTCGCTGACGTAACACCATCGCGTTGTGATCGCGATTCGCGTCGTTGGGACTGTCGTGTCGGCGCTAACAGTGTTGTTTTCTATGGACTATATTAATTCACAATTACAAAAAAAATAAAAAACAAAAAGATAAGATTGCAATGCAAATGTTGTTTAGAATAAATAAGCAAGACAATGTAGAAAGTCATTAGAAGGTAGTAATTTGTTATACTGTTAATATGTCTCTTATTTAAGTGACCCCTATGGTGGTGAAACAGAATTTAGGCTAGGTAGTGATTTGAAGGGTCCCTTAAAATAAGGAACCCTTACTTAGGAGACAGTTTAGAAGTTACTGGTGAAATCGGGCATAACCTTATAATTATTGTTGTTTTATTAAAGACATATATCTAGTATACATATAAATTTATAAAGAATTTAAAAAAATCGATCACGAGGCGGGACTCGAATCCGCATTCTTGCGCGCCATTCCGGGGCGGATGCCTGATCAACCCGACCAAGACTCGACTCGACCCGCCAGAACGATCGAATTTATTCTATTCTTTCAGTTTTATGTGTCTAAGGGACACCGCGCGCCATCTATTGAGATGATTAACAACCATCTCAACCAATATGATACACTTTTCAGTGAATACAATACCTATTGTAACGATGGAACACGACTTTTTTTGTTGAAATTGATATTTTTGGTTGTATGGCATCCAATTCCTCTAAAATATAAATTTATAAAGAATATAAAAAATATATTAAATAGTTTACATATAATTTTAAAAGCGTCATATCATGGTTATTTGTAAATAACTGTCAACGATCTAGTGGAAACTAGTTAATTAATCTGTGGTCAAAGAATATAGATAACCTCGAAATCTACAAGCCACAGTTAAACAATATACATTTTTATCAATATTTCTGCTTTGACTTTTGTCTTCACTATCAAAATAAAAAAAAATCTAATAAATATTACAGCATAAGTCATGAACTGCATTACTTATAATGATAAAGTGGTGACAGTGAAATAGGGCGGATTATTTCGTCAGCCATTTTGCTTTGGAGGCTGTGTTGCGTCATACAATGTGAATGTTCAAACTTCGAAGGGTCATGAATTTATTGCGTCCAAATGTCGTTATGAAATCTTCAAATAAATGTAAACAAATGAATACCTATTTTATAAAATTTTATAATGACTGGGAAGATGATTTTCCAATTTTCTTATTTATTTAATCAATTTTATAGTTGGGAAAAATATATGGAATAAAAAAACCTATTTTAAAAATGGACGGCATAACCTATGGCTTAAGTTATTATTTTATAAGTATGTAGTAGATTGATAATTTACTACGCGTTCGTTATAATATTACTACGATGTATTTATTAATTAATTAATTTCTTTATTCAGGCTCATTAGCAGCTGTACATCGATGAAATAAGAAATTTCATAAAAAATACACAAAATATAGAACATGATGAACAACCAAAAAAAAAAAAAAATGAGCACTGCATGCACTATAAAAATACGTTACAATACATTCTAAAATAGTCAGTAAATAAATTACATTTAAGTAAAAATTAATTCATATTATCCTCAATCTTATTTCTAAAAAAATATTAATTATTCAAACAAGTAAAAAGCGAAACGTTACTGGTAACGCCAATATAATTAAAATAGTAAATGTAGAAATTAAATGTTTATTATTTGTGGTGTATTCCTTCATCCTTCCCTACATACGAGCACAACCAATCACCGCGCGCTATTTAGCGCTCGTCACGTGACCTACCTATGTCACGAACGACAGCCAGTAGTTCTCTCCGATCTTTCGCGAGGATCGGGACTCACCGCCGGAGAGCTTCCACGAGGCTCTCTAGATCATCAGGCATTGTGCTTTTGTAACACCACCGGGGTATTCCGTGCCCCGGCCCTTGGTCGCGCTCACCGCCGCGTGTGTGTTTGTGTGGAGTGTTGGACTGGACCCGTTCTTCCCCGCCGCGAGCTGGAGGACCCTGACCGCGTGGCAGCGGCGCGTGTGTTCTGGACGCTACTCCCTCCGACGAGGTATGTGCCGTGTGTTCCCGTCTTTCCCCTCTTTGCTAACACCACGTTGATCTAAATACAGTCCACTTTATATCGAGAATACATTTAAGTATAAATTTATATTGGCGCGACCATTGATTGGTCCTTCGAGCCGGATAGTAACCATTGAGTGGTCCATTACGAACCGGATAAAACCTGATGATTCCACCGCCCTTATTAGGATACTCATTGTGTAGGCCCTAATAAGCGTATTAGTAGTATCTTCAATGCGAAATACTATTTAATTTACCGCGTAGAACGACAATGCGTCTTCTACTATTCGTATAAAATATATTTTAAACCCGCCCTTATTAGGATACTCATTGTAGGCCCTAATAAGTGATTTAATAGTACATTCATTGTGAAATAACTATAATATACCGCATAGATCGACATTGCGTCATCTATTATTTTCCGCTTAAAATATATTTTATTCCGCCCGTGACATTAAGTTACGCGTATATTATTCTTAAAATAGTTAATTAAAACTATATTCATATTGTTTATCCGCAGTTATAACGCTAAAATCATTATAAATCGAACATATTTCATCATATTTATCTACGGTCTACCCGCACTCGAAATTTATAACGTTATCGAGTACATTCCGCGATCCGCTGTTATAATCCGACCATATTGGAAATACATACTCTGTTCTTATTACGCTTGCGTCACTGACCTACTTTATTTGGTCGTATTACTTGTTATTGTAACTTGTTTTGTAACATTCTCTGTTTGAATAATTACTTTTGTTATTAAAAATGCCGCCGAAGAAAATGACTAAGTCACATGATAGTGACGCTTCGGATGTTAATGATTCGGAAGATATAAATGATTCGCAGTTATCCATGTTATTAGCTAAACGCGAAGTTATATTCGAAATGGTGCAACAAATGTATGATTTGTCTTTAAACGTTCATAACAACGCCTCGCTTATGGAAAGTTTCCTTGACGAGTGCGCGCAGATAGAATCACTACGTGAAAGATTTGAAAAATGTTTAGACGAATACAATACTCGCTTATTATCGTTAACACCTACCGCGAAACCTGATTATAAAAGCCTCGTTGCATTCGAGTCTTTATATAGCAGAGTTATAAGAATTAAATCTCAATATTCGCAACCATGTCCGTCACATGGAGATATTAATAATTTGCATAAAAATAGGCCTAAATTACCGCCTATTGAATTAGTACCATTTTCGGGTGATATTCGCTCATTTCCGCTGTTTCTTTCGAATTTTGAATCAATTGTTCATAACAATCCCGGCCTTACAGATGCCGAGCGTTTATATTATTTACTAGGTAAATTAACGGGGAAGGCCACAACTGTTATAGCTGGTATAACCCCCTCCGCTGAAAATTATAATTTAATTTTACAAACTTTAAAAGATAAATATGATGATAAACGTATGTTAGTTTCCGCGTATTTAAATCAAATGTTTGATTTTAAACCTTTGCATTGTGCGTCCGCAACAAACTTTGATTTATTTACAGATAACTTTATTAGCGCAGTGCGCGCCTTACAAAATATAAAGTTAGATAATATTACAGATTTAATGATTGTTCATATCGCGCTGAAGAAGTTAGACTCAGATACTGTTCGCGCTTTCGAGACTGAGTTTGGTAGTGAAATGCCTACTTTTGATAACTTAGTTCAATTTATTCAAACTCGTGCGAAGGTATTAGAACGCATTCATCCTTCCACAAATTCGGGAATAAATAAACCGCCTCGAAAGAATAAGAATAATTATAACCGCAGTTCAAATAATACTTCTTCCGCACCGCCTAAGACGTATCAGTCTTACGTAACAACAGCTGATTCCGCTTATAGTTGTCTTTGTAAAAATATTACGCATCAACATTTATATAAATGTTCGAGTTTTCATAAAATGAGTCCGCAGGAACGTTTGAAATACGTAAAGGATAGAAACGCGTGTATAAATTGTCTCAGTATAAAACATCGAGTTTCTAGTTGCTCATCTTATTCTAATTGTCGCGTTTGTAAATTAAAACATCATACAATGTTACATTTGAAACGCGAATCTTCCATACCCGCGCCTGCGTCTCATCCCCCGCCGCGCAGCACACCGCCGTTGCCTGCGCCGTCGCCGCCGCGGCCGTCGGGCGAGTGCGTCCGCTCTGACGTAGCGCTATGTACCGCTAGCTATACAGCTGATACTGATAACGCATTTCTATGCAACCCGCCCGCGAATAAACAACATACTATTTTATTATCAACCGCTGAAGTCGTAGCTTATAATTGTAAAGGCGAACGGCTTATTATTCGCGCGCTTTTAGACTCCGCTTCGCAAAGTCACTTCATTACAAATGAATGTTGTGAACGTTTAGGTATTAAACCGCAGAAAACCGAACGTACTATTATTAAGGGGTTCGGTGGTTCGGAAAAAATTATAAATAGTAATTCTATAAATATAAAATTTTATTCGCGTCTTGACAACAACATATCTTTTAATATTTCACCGCTAGTTGTTGATCATGTTACGGATTTATTACCTACCGCTGTTATAGACACTTCTGTCTTATCGCATATTTCGCATTTACCGCTCGCAGATGAGAGTTTTGGTACGCCAAATAAAATCGATTTATTAATCGGTGCTTCTCTGTTCCCTCATCTGCTTCTCCCCGACGTAGTTCATGCATCTCGTGACTCGTCGGCGCCCGCTGCATTGCGCACGGTGTTAGGCTATGTAATAATGGGTTCAGTACCCACCATACCTAACATACATAAACCGCCCTTGACGTGTTGTCACGTTCAAGAAACCGCCGCTATTGACTCAAGTCAGGCGTTTCTGGGAGCTCGAGGAGCTTCCTACCGCACCGCCCGTTCAACATCCCGATGATGTTGAATGTGAAGAATATTATAAATTAACTACAACCCGCGACCCCGTGAGTGGCAGATATATCGTTTCGCTCCCATTTAAGGATGATTTCTACACTCTCGGTGACTCATTTAATATTGCCCGCAAACGTTTCATGTGCCTTGAAAGAAAGCTACAGGCTTCACCTAAATTAAGGTTGGCATATGATGACGTCATAAAAGATTATCTAACGAAGAATTATATTTCACCCGCGCCTCCGTATGATCCGCGTGACCCTACACCTATTTATATTATACCGCATCACGCTGTTCTGCGCGAGGATAAATCGTCGACTAAGCTGCGCATGGTTTTAGATGCTAGCATGCCAACTTCTGGAAGCCAGCGTTCATTGAATGACCTTCTGCATGTTGGGCCGAATTTACAAGGCAATTTGTTTACAATAATTTTAGGTTTTCGTCTCCACGCGATTGCCATGACCGCCGATTGCCGCCAACAATTTCTGCAGATATTCGTGCGTGAGTTTGATCGTCGTTTTCAATGTTTTTTATATCGTTTCAGCCCGCAGGATCCGCTACTTCTTTATCAATTTAATCGAGTTTGCTTTGGCATCAAGTCTAGTCCTTATCATGCACTGCGCACGGTAAGACAGCTCGTAGAAGATGACGGCGCGAAATATCCGCTTGCGAGTAGCATTGCGTCTTCCTCGTTGTATATGGATGATATCGCCTTCTCTATTCCCACGGAATATGAAGCAGTTTCCGCGTCGCGGCAGCTCATCGATTTGTTTAAGGGAGCTCAGTGGGATCTAATTAAGTGGAACAGTAATAGTAAAAATGTGTTAGATAATCTTCCCGCTTCGCACAAACTTTTACCCTCCGCGGTAGAGTTTGATAAGACCGTGCAACATAAATTACTTGGTCTGCATTGGTCTACTGTTGATGATTGTTTTTATTTTAAAATTACCGCACCCGCCGATGTGATGTGCACTAAGCGCTCCATCTTGTCAATTACCGCCCGTCTGTGGGACATGATGGGCTTCGTTGCTCCCACAGTCGCGTATAACATCCCATCAGATAACTTCTACTATGTTTCTGGTATTGAAAATCCCACTGACGTACTTTCGCGTGGCATTACGCCACAAAATCTCGTCTCGCACCCTCTGTGGTTCCAAGGACCCCAGTGGGCTCGTTCGGACCCGTCTGATTGGCCTCTTAGGAGTCTCGATGGTGAGTCTATTGCAGACATTCCCGAACGAAAATTATTCACGCACACTGTGTGCTCGCCTATAAAGCATTGCGCTTTATACGATACCGCCCTTCGCGTCTCGTCGCGTCGTGTATTTTATATTTATAGGTTTCTTATATTATTATCCCGCCGCGGTGTTATGATGACCGTAGAGGAACCTAATTTCGCTGTAAATAAAATTATTCCCGCCCTGCAAAATAAATATTTTGCAGAGGAGTATTCTAATATACTCTATTATAAATTTTATTCGCAGGCCTTCAACCGCTTGAAGCCTTTTATTCGCAACAGACTAATCCTCATCGGACGTCTAAGCGATACCGCCCTGGAATATGCACATAAGCATCCAGTGATATTACCGCACAATGATCACCTAATCATCATGATCATTGATTATTATCATATTAAATATATGTATAATATTATAACGAATTTGTTTCGTGTTATTTTAATTACCGCGCTCTTATTAGCATTACCCGCGCCGCAAGTCAAATCTGATCACGTCAGTTTGCTTGATAGGCATTCGCTACTGGACAAGTTAGTCCAGTCGTTTTGGAAACGTTGGAGAATGGAATACTTACACGGTTTGCAGGTTAGGCAGAAATGGAATACGCCTTCCACACCTATTACTCCTGGAACGGTCGTGGTTGTAATAAATGATAATGCACCGCCCCTAACCTGGCCTTTAGCCGTCGTAGAGAAAGTACATCCTTCAAAGGACGACGTCGCGCGCGTTTGTACAGTTAGAACCGCCAAGGGAACTTACCTTCGCCCGGTCGTTCGTTTGTGTCCGCTTCCAAGACAATAGTTATATCGCATTAATATATTACCGCAGTTAGTTAAGTTTAATTTTAAGTTTTGCACCGCTTTCGATATAATTTCTTAGTTATAAATACCGCCGTGACTTTAGGAATTTTTTATACCCCGCTCGCATTACGCGATCCTAGAGTCATAGAATTTGTTAGTTATATTTTCCTCCGTGACTTTTAGGAATTTTATTATCCCGCTCGCATTATGCGCTCCTGGAGCCATAGAATTTGTTATTTATATTACCGCCGTGGCTTTTAGGAATTTATTAACCCGCGCGCATTATGCGATCCTAGAGTCATAGTTTTTCGCTGTGTCTTATGATTGGTTTTAAATGGTGACCCATTTAGGGCGGGTGGATATGGTAACGCCAATATAATTAAAATAGTAAATGTAGAAATTAAATGTTTATTATTTGTGGTGTATTCCTTCATCCTTCCCTACATACGAGCACAACCAATCACCGCGCGCTATTTAGCGCTCGTCACGTGACCTACCTATGTCACGAACGACAGCCAGTAGTTCTCTCCGATCTTTCGCGAGGATCGGGACTCACCGCCGGAGAGCTTCCACGAGGCTCTCTAGATCATCAGGCATTGTGCTTTTGTAACACCACCGGGGTATTCCGTGCCCCGGCCCTTGGTCGCGCTCACCGCCGCGTGTGTGTTTGTGTGGAGTGTTGGACTGGACCCGTTCTTCCCCGCCGCGAGCTGGAGGACCCTGACCGCGTGGCAGCGGCGCGTGTGTTCTGGACGCTACTCCCTCCGACGAGGTATGTGCCGTGTGTTCCCGTCTTTCCCCTCTTTGCTAACACCACGTTGATCTAAATACAGTCCACTTTATATCGAGAATACATTTAAGTATAAATTTATATTGGCGCGACCAGTTACATTAAAATACATAATAAAACAGTCAAATAAATTCATTAAAAACACAGAATTCATTTTTTTTTAAACTTAGATAAACGACAATAATATCATAAATCATAATATGGTTAAAATACCCCCAAAAATCGTATTCGATGAAATAGAAAAAAATTCTTATATACTGTACAAAATATAAAAAAAAAATCGCAATTATTTCTATATATCTATGTTATAAGACGTTACTTTGTACCAAATTTCAAGACTCTGTGTTCATGCAAGCAGGCCTGTAGGTTTTGTTTCCCTGCGAATGTCGAAATTTGCGAAAATTTTCAACGGCTGTATCTTTTGATTGCGATGGCTTATAAGGTTGTAATTTTTTCAAAGCATTTAGGGACCGTAGACTTGAGAATTCGATAAATTTCAGCTTGATACCTCCACGCGTTCCAGACAGATAAAATCAAACGTATAAGACAACGCAATCAAACGCAAATTTCGACATTCACAAGGAATTCCAAACCTAGTGTAGTTCCCGTGTACACAGAATCATGAAAATTGTTACAATGTAACGTCTTAAAACACAGGTATAAAAATATTTTTTTTTTATATTCTATCGAATACGATTTTGCGGTTACCCACAACCAGTCCGTTTTATGTAAGATGAAATGAGAAAATTGAGATAAATATTCTTTGACATGCTAAGTAAATCACTACATAGTATAAAACAAAGTCGCTTTCTCTGTCCCTATGTCCCTTTGTATGCTTAAATCTTTAAAACTACGCAACGGATTTTGATGCAGTTTTTTAATAGATAGAGTGATTCAAGAGGAAGGTTTTAGTATATAATTTATTAGGTTTTAGACAAAGCGGGCGAAGCCGCGGGCGGTAAGCTAGTTAATAGATATAATAATTAAGTATTAAAATAATACCTACCTACCTACGCAACAAGTAAGTAGGTATAATAATTTAAAATACGTGCAATAGGATTGTGAAAAGCAAAATAATCATGGATCGCACAGGTTTGAAAGGTTCTGAGAAATAATTGTCTTTATCTCTAATTGTTGAATGATTTTGCAAAATTAATGGTAAGCCAGACACGGGGGTCAAAGATCCGTGATAACGAATTAATATTTCAGATATCTTTATTAAAACATTGTGTTATGAGTTTTTGCTTGTCTATCTTAACATAGAATTAAAGTTATACATAACTAGATTTCCGCCCGCGGCTTCGCCCGCGTTTTCAAAGGAAAACCCGCATAGATCCCGTTCCCGTTGGATTTTAGGGATAAAACCTATTCTATGTGTTAGCTATCAAGTTATATTTAATGTGATACATTCTGATAAGATTGTGATTAATTCAATTACGTAGTAACGAAAAATAACCTATCAAAAAATTTAATACTTAGGCCTGATAATATGAAAATAATTTAGTAAAGTAGGTGATACTTTCCGCATATTGCGTTTTATTAGTGCCTTTATCAATGAATAAATTAATAATTGGTATGTATATATATATACATAATATGTAGAATTATCATGAAAATCACTTACAAAAAATTGCAAGCATGTGATTGGTGCAAGGATCATTAAGTATAGTAATAAAATTTATACCTACCACTATTTAGCAATTAAAATAATAAGTTTATATTTGATAACTTGGGTCGAGTTCTTGGTCTGATGACAATGAAATTGCTTCTATCGGTTAATTTTTAAACAAATAGATATCGAGCAAATTTTATTAAGGCGCGAAATAGAGAAAAACCCAGCTACAGTTGTTTTTTGTACGGTTTTCTGGAGCTATTTCCTGCTTACCCAAAAGATATATATCAACTAACTAGCTGTTTCCCGCGATTTCACCCGCATTACTCCGCTCCTGTTGGTCTTAGCGTGATGATAAAGCGCCTTCCTCGATAAATGGGCTATCTAAATCCGAAATAATTTTTCAAATCGGACCAGTAGTTCCCGAGATTAGTGCGTACAAACAAACAATTTTTTTGCTGCGTATTGGAGTCTTATTTTTGATATTTTGCAAGGGGAAAAAGGACAAATAAAAGCAGGTATGTATAAATAAAAATTATTTATTTTAGTCCTTACAAAATATGATTCTTACAAACTAAACATTTACTTAAAACTAATTAACACAGCCATGTTTATCCCCACACACGATGTTGCCAGAGCTAAAAAATCCGTCCGTCCAAAAATATTTGTTAACATAGCAATATTTTATTAAAAAAAAATACGAAGCATCTGGTTTATTTAATAGTCTTAACATAGTTATTATTTTTTTATAATAACTGTGTATTTTTAATATAAATGGTTATTTATTAATAATAACTGTGGTTTATCAAGTCTTTGGTATATATAATTTATCTATGAATTCTGAACGTTTTTCTTTAGAGTCATCAGTTGGTCCCACATTTCGTTCGGTAGATCTTCACCGACTTCCTCTTTGAAGTATTTTCCTATCGCGTCAGCCTGAAATTAATAAATTTGGTTAATGTTTTTATATGAAAAATAAAATCATAGTTAAGAGAGAAGTAAGAATGTAAAGGAAACACTATATTTTTTATCTAATTGAACAGACTGATTTCTCGTTTAATTATGAATAGGCTAATTATATATAGTACTAGCTTCCGCCCGCGACTCCGTCCGCGCGGATGTCGGTCTTCGCGTGGATGGTTTATATTTTCTCCATTTTGAGTAACTCTGAAAATGATATCTTATAAATATCTATTGGACCCAAATACGGCTAGGCCTATAATAATACGCAACGTGTGTTCGCGGTTCTACGGAACAACGTCTATGGACAAAACTGAAAAATTAAGATTATTTTTTTTTCTACGTATTTTTCCAGGATAAAAAGTATCCTATTTTACGCCCAGGATAATAAGGTATAATTATACCAAGTTTCATCGAAATCGAACCGGTAGTTTTCACGTGATGTCTTCACATACAGACAGACAGACAGACAAAAATTTTTTTAATCACATATTTGGGTTTGGTATCGATCCAGTAACACCCCCTGCTATTTATTTTTTTTTTAATTTTCAATGTACAGAATTGACCCTTCTACATATTTATTATATGTATAGATACTGTGCTTTACCAGACAAAGACTCAAGACAAGCCTCTTGACCCATACTGAATTTAATCTGCATCTAAAGAAGTTTCAAAATCGGCCAAACTTTTAAGTTTATTAGAAAAAAACTTGTAAAGGCAATTTTCTTTCTACCTACATGAATTAAATTTAACAAAACACATACTAACCTCTTGCAACCAAAATTCCTTCGGTATACTGAACAGTTCCTTCATGTTGATATTGCCCAAATCCTTAGTGTTCAAAGCATTTTCTTTAGGAATATAACCAAGAGGTGTTTCTACATGACAATCTTCTTCGTCACATCTACGTAACACCCAGTCGAGCACTCGGGAGTTCTCCCCAAATCCTGGCCAGAGGAATTTACCCTGGAAATTGGGAGATTTGTTTAAATAGGATGGAAAGGCTATATAACAATTATTACATGGTGTCGAGCAATGAAATGGTACCAAACCAATTATAACTCGGTCACAACAAAAAATATTAATGAACATCCTGTATGTTAACTTCATATAAGGATCCAATCAACATTATTAATAAATTCTTCATATTTACCTCGCCATCCTTCCTGAACCAATTGACATGGAATATCTTGGGCATCTGTCTCCCAGCTTGTGGCATGGATAACCAATGGCGGAGGTACTCCCCGAAGTTGTAGCCGAAGAATGGACGCATTGCGAACGGATCGTGCATTACTACTTTACCCTGGAAATAATTAATGAAATAAATAATAATTAGTATTGATAAGGACAGTTTGCTATGTTACTTATTTCTAAGGAAAGCTTCTAAAAACTTATAATAGAAAATAAATTCGTGATACATGTTAAAGGTCAGTGATCTAAGCTACATTTTCTTTTGACAGCGTCGCATTTTTCATGTAAGTGAATTTTGATTCCTATAATATCCTTTCTATGTATTTTAAATATTCTTTCTCGATCTAAACTCGGATTACTGACAATCAAAACTTAATTTGGCATACTTAAGAGCTTATGATTTGCAAACACTATTTTTACCATTCGCTGTGGAAAAAATAATTTCTTTCTAATATCGATGGGAGAAGTTTATATTTTTCATATTTATATGTAAAAACGACATAAAAGTGACATAAATACTAAAAAGTCTACTTACAGCATGCTCAGCAGCAGCTGTAGCCTCAGATCTCATAGAAGCGCCCATGAACACTCCATGCGCCCAGTCCCTCGCTTCCACCACCAACGGAACTCCTTCAGGCCTTCGCCCTCCCAACAAAATAGCGGATATAGGTACACCAGCCGCACTTTCCCATTCGCTATCTATTATTGGACAGTTCTCTGCTGGTGTGCAGAATCTGGTGATGAAAAGTTATAATCAGTGCTATTTATCAGGAAAAGTTTATTATGGAAGATAGGAAGAAATATTACAGAAAATTGGAAAGAGACATATTCTAGAGAAAGATGTGATAGGGAACGATTATAATCAGGTTTGAATCACGTTTAGTTTAATATTTTCCGCCTTCATAAAAACGCTAAAAATATTGTCTGAAATGGGCAGAAGCAGATTGTTTTGAATGAAATTAAAAAAAATATACTTAACATATGCTAAAAATTGCATGTCGCACATAAGATATTTTATTCTGATTGTTGAAGTATTTCAAACTGAATTCTGGAGTTATTCCAATTCCTGACAATTTTGACTTATATAAAAAAATTCCAATTTATAATATCTTCGACTTTATTCAAGTATTTATACCTAGAGTTAGGATGAGCAGCGGGAGCTTTCCTGTCCCATTGTTTTCCTTTCCAATCTGTAAGACCCTCGGGCGCTGCTCCCATCCCCTCCCACCACACGCCGCCATCTTTTGTTTCCGCGACGTTAGTAAATACTGTGTTTTTGAATACTGATGCCATTGCAATCGGGTTGGTTGAGCTTGATGTGCCTGGAGACAAATAATGTTAATCTTAACTTATTCATATAAGGAAGTGTTTATTCTATTTTTTTTTTTGGATATTAAAAAGTTATTAGTTATTGTCATTTTACTCATTAGGTAAAGTACTTTGATATCAGTTTCAAGTTTTTTTGATATATTTAATAGTTACGGAATAATTGCCTGTGCACACTACGATTACACCCTGTATAGCTACTATACCATAGACCATACCATTGACAAACTATACAATAGACACTACCATTAGACACTCTACCATAGACACTCACCAGGTGCAACACCAAAGAAGCCGTTCTCCGGGTTAATGGCTCTCAACACGCCATCACTATCGAACTTCATCCACGCGATGTCATCACCAACACACTCCACCTTGTAACCGGGGAGGCTTGGGGTCATCATCGCAAGGTTAGTTTTACCACAAGCAGAGGGAAAAGCGGCTGCTATGTAGCGTTTTCGACCGCGGGGGTCGGTTATTCCTACGATCTGTAAGTAAATAAATATTTAAAAAAGGTGTAGAATTACCATTTTTATGGCATGTCACAACTCACAGTTGATTATTATTGACCGAGGACAATAGTTAATATGTCACTGAGCATTTTTTATTGCAAATAATATTTTCATAAGATTGGTTGCACGCGGTAATATCGGGTGATCGTCGTTGAAGCAGTAATATTTGATAAAATTTTCCCTCGTTCAGTTAAAATATTTTTAGGTTGGCAACTCATGACAGTATATGGATGTTTAAAAACAAAATTAAACACCTGATACATTTAAACGTGTAATTAATAACCTTTTTTCAATAGATGTCTTAAAATATGTACAGAGTTCAAAATTTAAAATGGTCGTCATTTTAACATATTGACTGTAAACTTACAAGCATATGCTCCGCCAGCCAACCTTCGCGTCTAGCAAGAACGGATCCCAGACGAAGAGCGAAACATTTCTTTCCCAAAAGACTGTTTCCTCCATACCCACTACCTGTAAATAATAATTATTTAATTTAATGCATTGTCAATTAAGTCTACTTTTGCGAAAAGTTTATTTGTATTAATTTTTCATACTAACGCGAACGTGCTAACCTTGTGCTAACCGTGCTAACATTTTGAAACAAAATATTTAAACCGCCATTGATTCAAAATTAGAATTTCGAATGCAATTATATTTGTTTTTTTCTTTAGGTACTTTTAGTACGGGAGCTAGCAACGTTTAAAAAAAAGTCATTTTAGTATAGTTGGGTTTTTGATATACTGTTTCTCTTGCTATTTCGGTTAGAGTCCGGGCTGTCTGGCTGGCCGCAGTGGTTGCGTTTATTAGTGCGCATCTTATCTGCACAGGAAAATATCCTTAATTTAAAGTCATTTTTTAACGCGTAATTTTTAATCTTTTGCCTTTAGATAGATCCATCAGACATAATTTTTTTATTGCAAGACGTTTTTTTCGTTGTAAAATAGGTGCCATACGCAATTTTTATTTAAAAATAACTAAAATGTCATCGAAATAAGTGAAATTACATCAACATGAGTCCGCTTAAAAGGTAAGTAATAACTTTATTATTTATATTATATTATCCTTTTTTAATACTTATATTGAATAATTAGTAAACTAATATTTTTAATAGATGGTTTCATATTTATTACACTTTTGGGTATAAATATGAATTTGATGATATTTGTATTTTCTAGTGTTTGATTTTAAGCGAGTATTATACATTTTGAAATTAAAGACTTGGGAAAATAATACAATGAATAAATCGAGTTTAAAATCCGTTAAAAAGTCTTTAATTTCTTGATGATATTTGGTTTTTATCAAGTTTACATTAACGTCATATTTGAGGTTCGTTGGGAAAAAGGAGGTGATATGGTAGATTGTTGCAAAAAACTGTAAATAGTAAAATGAATATTGTATATAGTATAAGTAACACAGTGATTACTTATCCTTCACTGGGACTCATGTTGATGGAATTTCACTTATTTCGATGATATTTTAATTATTTTGAAATAAAAATTGCGTCTGGCACCTATTTAACAACGAAAAAAACGTCTTGCAATAAAAAATGTATGTCTAATGGATCTATCTAAAGGCAAACGATTAAAAATTACGCGTTAAAAAATGACTTTAAATTAAGGATATTTTCCTGTGCAGATAAGATGCGCACTAATAAACGCATCCACTGCGGCCAGCCAGACAGCCCGGACTGTAATCGAAATAGCAAGAGGAACAGCATATCAAAGAACCAACTATACTAAAATGCTCACTTGTCAACGTTGCTACCTCCTAGAATATTTTTTATTCACAATTGTCACATGCCTGTGTGTCATTGTCATTTGACACGATTATAAAAAAAAAACATCTTTTACCTACTAGAACATTCTAAATTCAAATTTTACAAACAGCCAGTATTTTTTTAACCTACCATAGCTAACGATTTCGCTGTCAGCCGGTCGGTGCAGTATGATAGTGCGTGTGGGGTCGCAGGGCCAGCCAGCGGTCCCGGGGGTTTGGGACCGTCCCACGGAGTGTAGGCAACGGACGAAGTGTTCGTCTTTGCGTAGCGCTTCTAGTACTGATGCACCTGTAGATGAATTAGGATTTTTAGTAAATATAAAATATAGTATGTATATTAATTTGAGTATTTATTATGCTTACAAGCTTATTTAGATGTGTAGTATTTCGTATAAATTTAAAAATTATGTTTGAATTGAGAATCTTCTTATTTTTTGAAATAGGTTAAAAATGCAACCTTTATTCAGAGTTTTAATAAATGCTCTTTAAAACTCAATAATTTAAACAGTATATTTATGCACCTCCAAGTACATAACTCAAATATAAGGCTACAGGATGATCATTATTTTTTTTTAAATCTACACAATTAATCACTTCAATAATTTAAATAAGTGCTTCATATACATACCAATTCTCGTCATGACTCTCATAGAATACACGACATAAGGCGAGTCGGTTATTTCCACACCAATCTTGGATAATGGAGAACCAACCGGACCCATAGAGAATGGGATCACGTACATGGTGCGACCTGTTGGTAAAAAAATGATTATTAAATTACCTAAATAATTGCATATTTAGATGCAGATGATGATGATGATAAAAATTGGGAATTGTGTATTAGTACCTCATTCTCATAACAAAAAAGGATGTTTTTTCAAGTGAAAAATTAGTTTTTCAGGAAAAGCATCATAATGCAACGTAATATATAATTGTAATTGATTGGTAATTGGTATTTTTAAATTGTAAACAAATACGTAGAAGGAAGCTGTGAATGTAGGAAGTATTGGTTATCACGGTCCTTGAAAGTATAAAATAGTTAATAGATTATTTTTTGTTTTATTAACTACGCTTTTAGTAACCCGTGTAACAAATCTATTTTATGTGATATTATCGATATTCGATATAGTATAGGTAATCAAACTTGTACCTAATCGTTATAACAAGACAGACTTAGTGCTCTTAGACGCTATACATATTATATAGTTCCCGAGCCCGTAGCAAAGGATAAACGCAATATCATTTCTTTCAAAGAATCCTGCTTGAAATGCTAGATTTAACAAAATCAGTAAAAAAATAGAACTTACCCCGCATACATCCCGGGAACCGTTCAGTGACAGCTTTATCATAGTCATTTGGCGCTATATAGTTGCCAAGCGCGCTCTTCTGCCCAGCCCGAGCCGCGGGTACTACGTCACGTTCTCGCTCCGAACATATGAACGTGCGGGATTCTACGCGGGCCACGTCCGCTGGGTCAGTACGGGCTAGCCAGCTAGAATGGGTGGTATTTAAATAAATAAATAATGTATAAAAAGTGGGTAAGTTTTTGGATAAATAGGAGTGTCACTATTAACGAGTGCATGGAATGATTGTCATTAAGGATACAATTTATCAAGCGTAATATAACACCGCCAAAATATTGGACATCGTAAGTCAAATGGCACGTAGCTTGCAAGAGGACTTACAAAACATTATTTAAACTAGGTGGTATGCCGTATGTAAGACAAGATTAGGTATCTAAAGAACAAGTTCGAAGTATATATTTTGATCCAATAGAATAATATGCAAGGCAATATACACAATGTGAATCAAATAGATACACCCAAAATAGCTATTCGTTATCGTCGCAAAGTTTTGATCTTCTCACTTGGTTTATAACCATCTGTTAAAAGTCTCATACGACCAAACTAATACAAGGTACCAACTATATATTATGTCCCTTTTAACTTAGAAGGTATGACGGTGTACCTACACAATATTTTCAACAAATTAATGACACAACGAGTAACCACGCTTACCAGTTATCATACTTGGGCAGCGGTTTCAGTGTGCCTTGCGTTTGCATGAGTTGCAGTAGCGCTGACGCTTCTGCTTCAGATCCATCACACACGTGCACGTGCTCCGGCTCGCAGAGCGCTGCACTGCGCTCAATGAATGCGCGGACCTGTTTATGGGAGTTCGTTTTTAATATTTCATTTTAGGGTTAGTTGGCTTGGGCTCGCTGTGCTAACATTGACCCGTTATAAAAAGGAACTACTAGTTAGCAGTTGGTAAAAGCATTTTCAGAAATAAACCAATGTTAAATTTTTCCTTCTTACTGTTGTAAGTAGTTAAATTTTACATCTTGCGCTTCTAGTATGCTAGCCAATTAATTTAATAACTAATTTTTAACAGTTAAGTACAATTATAAATTATTTTTTTAACTGACCTAAGCTTTCCGTAATTATTTATTACATCTCCACTACAATTTTCACGTGACATTCTGTTGGAATTTGTTATTGATTGTCATTCTCACCTTCGGTGTAAGAGCTGCGATTTGCGGACTAAGCTTGTTACCACGGAGTGCAGTCTGGTGTGCAGCGCGACTGCAATTCAGCGCTACCTGAGCGAACCTGTAGCAAACAAGCGAACTTATAAAAAATGTCTGACTGTTTCAGTCAAGTCACCTGTTGCAAGTAAACGAACTTACCAAATGTCTGACAGAATAATTCAAATGCCAGTGTAGCGTGCAAACGAACTGACAAAATGTCTGACAGAATAAATTAATTTACTTGTAGTCAACAAACGAACTGACAGAATGTCCAACAGGATAAGTCACCGAAGAGATCTGGTAAGTTTCCCTTGTATTGTTTGTCGTGTAGTACAGTATTATGAAATTATTACGTAGGTATTCTTTGTTACTATGAAGCAAATGCACATTATTTGACTTAAAATTTAAAACAAAATTACTGATAAAATAATGGACATGAACAAAATTAATACGAGATATTTAAACGTACACGTGTAAATTGATGATTAAACACAACAAGGTAAAAAATCTATTTTAGAAATTATATATTTTTTTAATCATTTCTGTGAAGATGTTTTTTAAACACATCCTATATCAATAAAAATAAAATGACATAAAAAATGACAATTATGTATCTATTAAATAAGAGCGGATTCGATAATTAATATTCACAACAAAGTGAACCAATAAAAAGTAAGTAGATTAATTTTTTTTTATTGAAAATGAGGAACGTAGTAAGTATGTATCTACACCAAACCTATGTAAGTATATGAAACTGACTTATATAAAATTATTTATTTTTGTAACGAAATATTTATAAGATCTTATCTTTATTTTATCTCTATTTTTTAAGCACTGAGCAAAAGTTTAAAAATCAATTACATCATTAACTACTTATTATTTATTATCTATGTTATGTTCTTTGGACCCTTGGTACAGATAAAATTAATTGGAACACTAGTGAGTAGTGACTAGACCAGACTAGTATATAGAGCATGTTGCAATCCGGATACTTATCAATGACGTCATTTAAATAATTCCACAACCAATCGATGGACTTTGAACTTGAAATCATAGCCGATTTTTTAATGACGAAGCTGTAGGCAAATGCAGAAGTTAGATAAGTATGTTACAAATTTATAATTTAGCAGTGTACGTACTAATTTTTTTCCTCAAGAAACAGCGGCTGTATAGACTACCTAGGTAGTACCTACTAGTTAAAATCGTAGTGCAAGAGCAACTTTTGTCTCCGCAACTATTTTGTCTCTCCCATCAACTCTATGGGCTAGTAAGATTATGTGCGCGCACGTAGCGACGCAACTCTCTATAGAGTTGATGGGAGAGACAAAATAGTTGCGGAAACAAAAGTTGTTTTTGCGCGCTAGCTCTAAGGTCTAACACAAAAGTAAATTTCAAGTTGTACACTTGTTTTATTTGGGTTGTATAAATAAATACTTATATAAATTGTAATAATTTACCTAAACTAGAAAATTTATTAAATTATTTTTATTCATTAATTAAACAAACAATATAACAAAAAATCAACACTGAAAGCATCGAAGAAAATATAAAAAAATATTTTATAGGATATTTATGAAATAAAGTAGATTACTTACTCTGCTGTTTTTCTTATATAGTCTTCGGGGACGGTTTTAAAATGCAACATTTTGAAAACCTTCATAGGTGGACGCAAAATAAATAAAAATTAAAATTAAAAGAATTGACTAGTAATACTCGAATCTAAAATAAAATAGCACTAAATTTTATCCAAATTGCTGAAGCTGAATAGAAATATTAACCACTTATAGAATTTTATTCTATCACCCATTTAATAATATAGGTTTTCAAACGATAAATGGTATTGAATTACATTTGCGCGCGCTTTATACGAAGGAGTGTGCGCTATGCGCTCTCTGATTGGCTGAAATCGCGGGCGTGTCGTTGACGTCACATCATCGCGTCATTGGGACTGTCGTTTAGGCGCTAACAGTTTTGTTTTCTATGCGCATAGTCCATGCGCATTCACAATTACAAGAAAAACAAAAAGATAAGATTGCAACGCAAATGTTGTTTATTAGAATAATAACCAAGACAATGTAACGTCATTAGAAGGTAGTAAATTGATATGTAATGGATACTAAAGCATTAATTTGGTCAGTTTTACAGTTAGTGTCCCTAATTGTTTTCTTATATACTTTATTAAATAATTTTATATGCATGATCGTTATATGTAAATAATTTGCAATGATCTAGTAGAAACTAGTAAATTAATCTATGATCAAAGGAAATAGATAACCTCGAAATCAAAGGGAATTCAAATAGTGTAGGAGAACTATTTAATATTTTCTAAGGAAAAAAATAAAATAAATCGAATAACATTCGTGATAAATAACCTGTAAAAGTACTAAAATGAGGTATGGGAGGTCATTTATACATTTTTATCAATATTTTTGCTTTGACTTTTGTCTTCACTATCAAAATAAGAAAAAATCTAATAAATATTACAGCAGTCATGAACTGCATAACTTATAATGATAAAGTTGTGGCAGTGAAATAGGGCGGATTATTTCGTCAGCCATTTTGCTTTGGAGGCTGTGTTGCGTCATACAATATGAATGTTCAAACTTCGAAGGGTCATGTACCTATTTAATATTTATTGCATCCAAAGGTTGTTGTAAAACCTTCAAATAAATGTAAGCAAATGATTATTTTCACAGATTATATTATTTTATTGAAAATCTATAAGTACATATAATAAATCTGTAGAAGGGTCAATTCTGTACATTGAAAATATTGAAAAAATAAATACCAGGGTGTGTTACTGGATCGATACCAAACCCAAATATGTGATTAAATCAATTTTTGTCTGTCTGTCTGTCTTTCTGTCTGTCTGTCTGTATGTGAAGGCATCACGTAAAAACTAACGGTTCGATTTCGATTAAACTTGGTATAATTATACCCTATTATCCTGGGCATAAAATAGGATACTTTTTATCCCGGAAAAATACGTAGAAAAAAAAGTCTTAACTTTTCCGCGCGGACGGAGTCGCGGGCGGAAGCTAGTTTTCAATAAAGCTGGGACGATGATTTTCTATTCTCTTAGATAAAGCTTGATTTTAAGTTTAAGTAGTTAAAAATATTTAAGTACTTATATAAGTATAAAATAGTAAAATTCGAAACATTTTACTATTTAAAAATGGACACACTATGCTTTAAGTTATTATTTTATAGTAGAATGATTATTTACTACGAGTTATTACTACGATTTACTTACAATTGCGTATTAGGTACTAATACTTAATAAATAACTTTCTTTATTATTATCAGGGTTATCATTTTACTACAATATATTAGTATCTAATTAATGACGGCTCATGTATTCAAATCAATATTAATTTGTATGGAAAATTTTATTTTCTAACTCAAAACAACAACAAAGAGCTTAAGATGGACGTAGGTGAAATTTACCTTCTATATTATGTGTGAAGTAAACCCGATTTATTAAGATACTAAACATTCCTTTTCTTATATAGGTATTATCTTTTAGACGATTTAAGTTCGTATATTTCTAAAGAATAGAGTTTTTGTTCAATATCAGTAGGTAAGCGTGCCAATCTTTTAAGTTTTAACTCAGGAAAAAGTAGTGCGAATTCAAATAGTAGGTGGGTACTTATTAATGTGTTAGATGATCCATTTATAGAGCAAGATTATCGAATATATAATAGGCAGAGAATACTGGCTAATTGCTAGATAAAACATTACAAAACAACCACAGAACACTTAAGTATCTAATAATATAGGTATGGTGATGGCCAAAAGCAAAATTGTTTCAAAATATGGGTAAATTTAACTCTTTAAAAGTAGACGCAGTTTGGTGGATCAGCTAGTGTTACAAGAATATAATTAGAAAAGCCAGGGAGATCAAAAGTGATAACTATTGACGCAAATTCATTTGTTTTTATCATTGGCTCTATACTCTCTACCTACAATGTTGTGATCGAATCGATCGTGATGAATTAGTATGTATGTATTTAGTTCAATATTTATATTTAGTACATACAACAGTTAATTTATTTTTTAATGTTTAATATCTGCTATTTAATATTAAAATACTGCTAATTACTTCATAATACTGTTGTGATTTTAACATTGACTCTATAAATTGCTCTATACGTATCACAGACTTGAGACTAAATATCTTCCAGTAATCAACTATTTTAAAACGAACCGGTTGGGGCGGGGCACTAAAATATTTTTATAAAACAAGTTATTACAAACCAATCATGTAATAATTAATAAATCGTTAAATAAAGGTCTTATTTACATACCAGTTTTCGATGCGGATGTCGCTTCATTATGCTTTGTTTATTTTTGTGTTAAAATGTATTCAGTATCCAAGTTTAGAGCTAGCGCGCAAGAGCAACTTTTGCCTCCGCAACTATGTATTTTGTCTCTCCCATCAACTCTATAGGAAGTTGCGTCGCTATACGTGCGCGCACTTTCTTACTAGCCCATAGAGTTGATGGGAGAGACAAAATAGTTGCGGAGACAAAAGTTGCTCTTGCGCGCTAGCTCTCAGTTGTTTCAAAAAAGTCTTACCTCTCTATGGTATGTCTAGAGTTAAATGCGTCTACTTTTATATTTTAACACAAGCTTCTCAATGCACTCGTAAGTCGTATCATATTTTCAACAAGCGATCATATACAAATTTTCCCCCTTCTCAAGTTTTTTTCTGTAATAATAACTACATAATATTATCCATTCATATATTATAAATTTTCTACAATATTCCTTAAATAATGGCAACACAGAGATAACGAAATCCCATTAGCCGAGGCTCACCAAATATATTGGGTAAAATAAAACAAAGGAATTATTATAGACAGATGATATATCTCGGAAACATATTATGGAAGCATTCAAATGAAAAAAACTTCAAAGAAACGGTAAGTATCTTAAACGTGTTGTTAAAAAAAAATATTTTTCAGGAAACAGGTAGGTACAGCATTATGTTCAGACCCTGACCTTCGAACTATACCCGGCGCGGCCTAAGATGATCCCTATGACACTGACAGTTATTCTCAAGAGACAAACTTGTAATGGCGTCACCATTAAATTAGAAACGTATTGGAGGCGTCTAAAAATGGCATTTATTAATTTTTACGTAGCTTTATCCTATTATAATGATATTCCGTTGGAATTATAACAATTCTTATCATTTACGAGAAATTATATCAATCTGACTTTACGTTTACGTCCTTCAAAACTTACATCGTTGGCATTTATCGACTAGTGCGGAAAGTATCGATAAACAAATTTCGATAATGGAAACGAGTTCACATTCTTTCCATGCTTAAGCTATAGTTCATTCACTATTGAATGGAACAGAAGATCGCAGCATACTTAATTAATAATTACCGTTCGCGTTAATTTACTTACCTATGATAATATAAGTTTTTTAGAAAAATTAAATGGGGGATTCCATTTTCATGATAAATTAATATACACTGTGTTAAACGGGTTAAAAATTACGAGAAAATGATAAGGTGTATTTTTATGTTTTTGAAAACTTTCGTTTTACTTACCGTTTCGTTTACATAATAGACGTTAAAAATTCATTTTATAATATTTGTAAAAACATGTTTACCGAGGTGGCTGAATGCAAACCACGCCTTTGCCTATAAAATAGTAAAGTATCGACAAGATCCATCATACGAGCAATCACTAAGACGAACTGTCATAGGGATCATCTTAGGCCGCGCCGGGTATAGTGGTAAACTGTGTTAGTTTTTATAAGGGGCGTTTCCTAATTTTATTTGTATTGTAAATACTTATAAATTTATAAAGAATAGAAAAAATTCGATCACGAGGCGGGACTCGAACCCGCATCCTTCGCGCCATTCCGGGGCGGATGCCTCACCAACTCGGCCACTCGTGACCCGCCTGAGCAATCGAATTTATTCTATTCTTTCAGTTTTATGTGTCTGAAGGGACACACCGCGCGCCATCTATTGAAGTACTTGTAAATACTTAGTATGAAAATTAGTTTTATTGGGCTTATCTCTTTGTGCCTGCAGTGTATTAACAGCATAGATAGTAGATACTTCTATCGAGTACGGTCGGGTACGGTATAGATCGACGTTGGTATGGTATAGATACCTACCTCTATTGTCAAAATATTTTACTATTGTCAAAGATTAAAAAGATTAGAGATTAGAGACTTTCTTCTAATTAACGTAGTAGCAAATGTTCACGGGCGGTGGTGGTCCCTTACCATCAGGCGAACCTTAGCCCGCTCTTCATCAAATTATTGTTTTGTCACCGATCCTTGATAAGTGTACAGACTATAAATTAGACTAGCTTTCCACCCGCGGCTTCGCCCGCTTTATCAAAAACCTAATAAGTTATATACTAAAACCTTCCTCTTGAATCACTCTATCTATTAAAAAAACCGCATCAAAATCCGTTAAGTAGTTTTGAAGATTTAAGCCTACAAAGGTACATAGGGGCAGAGAAAGCGACTTTGTTTTATACTATGTAGTGAAATCGCGTTAAAAGAATACATTCAGACATACATGATACAGGTGAAGCTAATAAAGGTTTGTTATATATAACTGATCAATGATTCTAGATTTCAGCTTGCTAACGTAAATGCTATGTAAGTGTGCATTTCTTTGTGTAGACCTGCTGCCGAAGGTCGGGTAACTGGTCTGGAGCAGGAAGGCTTGGACCACGTTATTACGTTCACCTATTTTGTATAGAAGTCTATTGGAAGCTTTGTTCCTTTGTGCATTTTTAAAGCATGATTTGTCTTATAGTAATGCTCATAGAAGTACCTACACATTCATATATTTTGTAATTTGTATATTGTATACAATATACATACCTACTTTATTTAAATAGATACTTACCTACGTATTGAGAATATCCATACAATCTACATTTATCATAACATACTCATGTTATCCCTTCTAATATTATAAATGCGAAAGTAACTCTGTCTGTCTGTCTGTTACTCAATCACGCCTAAACTACTGAACCAATTTGCATGAAATTTGGTATGGAGATATTTTGATACCCGAGAAAGGACATTTTATTGCGAAATATGTACCACGGGCAAAGCCGGGGCGGACCGCTAGTATCTAAATAAATATTCTGTGAAATACCTAGTTCAGATTTAGGTTCGTAAAACAAGATGAAGAAAAAAATGAAGATGAATATTTTTAGCTTGCTAAATTAATATAATTATTAAAATAATACCTACCTACCTACGCAACATATAGGTAAAATAATTTAAAATACGTGCAATAAGATTGTGAAAAGCAAAATAATCATAGATCTTACCTACAGGTTTGAAAGGCTCTGAGTAATACATATCTTTACTTATCTCTTAATTGTTGAATGATTTTGCAAAATAAATTTTTCGTGGAAAAACTTAAGTAGTTTGTAAGTATATAAAATAACAAACGTATAAGATAAACATACAAATGTAAGTATATTCTTTTCCTCTTTCGTCATTCAAAAATGATAATCATATAAATTTATATAAATGATAATCATTTTTTAATTACTTGTACATAACATAACCTAGTTTTGACCATAGTGTACAAATAAAATAGACCTACCTACCTATATACTTACTCTAAAGTTGTTAGAATATCGAGTGAAGAAATTAAAGACTTTTTAACGGATTTTAAACGCGATTTAATCATTATATTATTTTCCCGACGTTTCGAACACTTTACAGCGAGCGTGGTCACGGGGAGACGGGGAAATAATATAATGATTAAATCGCGTTTAAAATCCGTTAAAAAGTCTTTAATTTCTAAATGTATAATACTCGCGTAAAATCAAACCCTAGAAAATACTATATCGAGTGAAGTTTATCCAAATGTTAATAAAATTAACAATACCGAGAAAGATGGAGGAAAATAACCAGAGGGTATGCCCAGACACAGGGGTCAAAGATCCGTGATAACGAATTAATATTTAAGATATCTATATTAAAACATTATGTTATGAGTTTTTGCTTGTCTATTATATTACAAACATTAAAATCTATACTAATATTATAAAGCTGAAGAGTTTGTTTGTTTGAACGCGCTAATCTCAAGAACTACTGGTCCGATCTGAAAAATTCTTTCGGTGTTAAATTATAAATAGCTCATTTATCGAGGAAAGGTTTATAGGCTATCATCACGCTAAGACCAACAGGAGCGGAGCAATGCGGGTGAAACCGCGGGGAACAGCTTGTAAACAATAATTAAGGGGAATCGAGAATCTCTCTTTGTCTGGTATAGTATTACCTATTATGTGAAGCACATAGTTTTTATTTAAATATATAGAACATAACTAAGTAGTCAAAAAGTGACCATAATGGTCATCAATATGATACATTCTCATACTATAAGCTATTGAGATACTTTACATTTACGTTGCTACGTAGTCGGTAGCAACAAAAAATATCCAATTAAAAATATTAAATACTCAGGCCTAATAATATGAAAATGATTTAGTAAAGTAGGTTATACTTTCCGCATATTGCGTTTAATTAGTGCCAAATTAATCGGTATATCTACATAATATGTAGAAATATCATTAACATTTATCAGCGTTTATGAAAATTACCTACAAAAAATTACAAGCATTTGATTGGTGCAAGGACCATTACCAAAGTAAGAAATAGTAAAATTCTTATCTACCAATTAATGTAAAAAAATATATATTACTAGCGGTCCGCCCCGGCTTCGCCCGTGGTACATATTAACGTTTTCTCTACATAAGAACCATCCTCGTACTTCAAGGAATATAATAAAAAAAGAATTATCGAAATCGGTTCAGCCGTTCTCGAGTTATGGAATTACAACGAAAAGTGGCATTGATTTTTATATATTAGAAAGATAAGTAGGTATAAAGTTATATTATTTTATAATAGCAATTGGAATAAGTTTATATTTGATAACTTGGGTCGTGTTTTGGTCTGATGACAATAAAATTACTTCTATCGGTTACATAAACAAATACTTAATCATTTTTAAACAAATAGATATAGAACAAAATTTCTTACTAATAATTCTAAATAATCATGTTGGTATGTACGTACCTACATTAAATTTTTATATGCCATTGTGAATAGTAATAAGTTTTTCGTATTCGAATAACGGTAGACATAACCATAAAGCTACTGCCTGCCTAATTATCTGTGGCGCGTTAGTCTATATTATATTCTATGTCTTTGGTAAACATAAACCAATAAAAACCATTCATTTTATACAAATATTATTATAAAATATTTATTTGTATCAGCTGATAACTCAATGATGCAATAGGGGCTCGCGGCCGTGCCTCCGCGCTATCTCGACCTTTGAGCCCATACGTTATAAATATAATTATGTTTACAATAATACGTTGCACGTTTTGTGTACGTTGACTTTATGTATGTTTCCATTGTTTTATAGATATAATGTTAGGTTTGGCTTTATAAAATCTTTCTTAAGATTATGTTTATGAGAAATACTGGGTTAGATCAAATAATAATATTATGGTAGAGTTGTAGCATAAAGTAGTACGTTATTTTAAAAATGTTGTATTTAACAAATTTTTACATACTTTTTCGATATCCTCGTGATGAAGTACACCATCTTGATCGTTGTTGGCCTTCAATTGTTTCCTGTGAAATAAAAATAATAATTTGGTTAGGTTATCTTATTAATTTTTAAAGGACGCTGAAACAAAATTTCCCCAAAATGATGATTTGCGTCTAATGTAATTAGAATAAACAGCCGATATATAATAAATTGACCCAAATCTATATTACTAGTTACTACGTATGAATTGTGAGTCCTCGTGACAATAAAATTATGATTTTAAAATGAGTAAAACATTACTCCTACACAATACCTACACATATCTGATAGTCCTGAATATATATTTTACGTAAGTAGGTATATTATTATTCATTTCATTAATATATTTTACAAAAGAAACAATTTAATCTGATAAAGGGAATGTTTAATTTATATTTTCGGGATTATTTCAACATTTGAACAAAAAGGATTAACCCCTCAGCTGTCGCGGCGCGCCGCCTCAAAAAGGTGCTGTCTGTCGGGCAAATTCGAGCTTTCGGCGCTGATTTGCCGATTTTTTTCGATATTAAAATTTGTGATATAAACTTTAACCTGTGAGACTCTTGTAAATTTTGATGCTAACTAGATAACCAAACTTTATATTAGTTACCTTACTTACTCCCTGGCATGCTTATTTTACTTATTAGAAGCATTTTTTCCCACACATTTTGAATAAATGTTACATTGTAAAGAAAAATACTCATAAAAAATAATATCAAGGTATTTTAGATTTTTATTTTTGTATTTTCATACTAGAATAGACAATCTTTTGAGTGAATATAACAAAAACATAGGTTTATTTAATAAAAATTCGAGAAAGTTGATTATGAATATCATCGTTTACGCATGAGCATAAGCAGGCGCGATCTCCAATCATGTTCATACAAATACAGACTTTACAGGGTGCTCCAAAATGACAACATTTCAAAATTTTTTGCTACTTGTTTTTATTTTTATTTTAATCAAAACTAGATAAAAACTAACAGTAATTTTTACTTTTTGGAAATATTTAGGTTTTTATTAATGTTTAAAAATCGTCTTATTCCTAAATGACGTTATTCTTATATGGGCTTTGTTCTAACGTCTGTATGTATAACGTCTCCACATGTCTAATTTATTTTCTCTTAAAATTTGCATTTAAGAAAATATTTTTTGTGATAACAATAGCATTATGAAGAAATGCTTTTTTTTTCTTTCATGCTCTTAATTATTATCTATACATATAATAAATCTGTAGAAGGGTCAATTCTGTACATTGAAAATATTGAAAATATTAATAGCAGGGGGTGTTACTGGATCGATACCAAGCCCAAATATGTGATTAAAAAAATTATTGTCTGTCTGTATGTGAAGGCATCACGTGAAAACTAAGGTTTCGGTTTCGATGAAACTTGGTATAATTATACCTTATTATCCTGGGCGTAAAATAGGATACTTTTTATCCCGGAAAAATACGTAGAAAAAATCTTATTTTTTTCCGTGCGAACGGAGTCGCGGGCGGAAGCTAGTAATCGTATAATATGAAATGTTGTCCAACTACAAATCGAAAGGCACTGTATCCATTCAGAAAAATGTCTAAGCTGTACAAATGTGAAATCTACATTTAATTATACCATAACTTAATTATAAACCGTTACATTTAATTTATAAATCAAAAATTTACGGAAATTTGAGTTTGAAACATTTTTTATAAAATATAGCTTATGTAAAGGATAAAAATCAATAAACTTAAAGATTCAGAATAAATAAACAATTACATATAAATGATATTATACATCTAAATGTTATACTTATCATTCTAAAAATCAACAAATAATAGGAATCAGAAAACATACTAAATGAAAATCATTATATTATGTCCCTAGTTGTATAGAAGAAAGAATCGTATCATATTATTGTTTTATTAAAAAAATGAACGTTATGCCTTAATAAAATTAACGCTCCCAATCCTATTTATGCATATATAACTTAGCCACGCGTTACTCAAATAATTTTGTCCGTGGGCTAAATTAGCTTATGAGTAAATAAAAAGTACAGAAATTCTTAAAAAAATATCAATCATCTAACGGATTGAAATAATAGGTAAGTACTTAAATAAATTTTATTTAACTGATAGCACTATAAAAAATTGTTATGAAGCTTTGTGTCTGTACTATTTATATACTCATGTGGTTGTAATGTGTGATGTTGACGCCAATATTGGCCAATTAATAGGAATATTTGCAACTTAGCACAAATAACGTCGAACAGAACGAACTTGTTCATTATTTCTTGTAATATATCGAACACAACGACCGCCTTGAGACGACGATTTATTACCACGAGGTTCCACTTGAATTTGATCAGGAAAGTGATGAAAGCTATCCAATCTAGTTTTTATTTTACTTCAATACATGCAGTATTTCCAAGCATATTGTAATTAAGATATAAACTAATCGGTAAAATTGTATTAAAATCGGTTCAGTAGTTTAGTCCTAACTACTAAGTCCGTAGTACACAAACGGCATGGAACTTAAAAATATTTTGATTGGAATAAAATAAAACGTAATGTGTAGAATTTCATGAAGAATCCTGGTATCAGGAATTAAAAGCTGCAAATTCCCAGACACTGATCGTGTAAGTATTATTATCTGTTCATTTGACAAAGTATACAGAGTTATATTTTCTTGATTTCAAATACTGTTACGTCCTATTGTTAAAGTAAGCCTTGGAGTGTCTTGTCTTCCATTGCCACAAGGATCGTTGTTCCATTTGAATTCTCTTTTATTGATACTCAAATGCTTACGAATCGGAAAAAGGTAATCCTATCAAATAATTACTTAGATATTTTTATCTTCAAATGAAAATTAAAATATCAAGGTGGAAGTTTATTTAGGGTTACCTAACAAATAAGTAATTATTGATTATGTAATTTTAGACAGCAATGTGATATCTTCAAATAAAAAAATTGCATTCTTCTTCTGGGTAATAGAAGCAGTTTTGACACCAAAAATACAATAATTGTTATCGCTAGTCATTTACAAAATGAGAGGATAGATTTATATTTTCAGGCGTGCTACAAATGATGCATTTAATTCGTTTTATTAAATCTGTAATGTTCCAAGGCTATTTAAAGTCATGAATGCAAAAAAATAATCGTCTTCAGACAGCGATCTACATCTATAACGTTCTGCCTACGAATGTACTACATATAGTACATAATAATAAAAAACTCGCACACCGAGGGCTCCGAACAAGCCAATTTTTTATTATGTTGTAACTCTAAAATTTTATGATTTTCGAAATTATTCCTCAATCTGCGCTATAAGAGCTTATTTTACCCCAATTTCAAAACTCTACGTACACGGGAAGTACCCTGTAGGTGTCGATTCCCTTGCTAATGTCGAAATTTGCGAAAATTTGCAGCATAAACGGCTGTATCTTTTGATTGCGTTGGTTTATAAGTTTGATTTTTTCGCAGCTTCAATCGACTCAAGTAATCAATATAAATTTCAGTTAAATGTCACATTACGCGCTCCTTATAAAATGGGTCTTGACAGACAGACAGACAGATGGGCAGATGGGATGGACAGACGTAATCTTATTAGGGTTCTGGACCATTAAAAACCAAACCCTTTGGGATGCAGCCGTTAATACTGCAATTTTTAGCAAATTTTGACATCAAAGACATAAAAGGCAATCAAAACCGACAGAGTACTTCCCAAGTACATAAAATCTTTAAATTTGGTAAAAAGCAATGTTTTATAAAAACAGATATAAGAATAATTGCAAAGAACATGATTTTTTAATTGCCATTTACAAATAAAAAAAGTACTTAATAATTTCAACTTTCAACTAAAATGAACGCCTACGTGTATTAACTTGATATTCACATTTAAAACTCAGATTTACAATTTAAAAGATACCAAAATTGTTGCCTTACTCGATAACGTGACGGTATTGCCATGACACAGCATAATAAAAAAAATAAGTTTGTACGAAGCCCTCGGTGCGCGAGTCCGACTCGCACTTGGCCGGCTTTTTATTTTTTCTGAAACTTAAGGTTCCCCAATAAATAATAATATGTTGTATTTGTATGAAGGTAAGAATATGTTGTACAAAGTGTTAAATTTCTTTTTGAGTTTGTCCTACACAAATTACATAGTATCACTTTGTCCTATATATAGGTCATAGTGAAAACCATTGTTCCCTTGTTCATTGTTGTTTGTAGGTTTTTTTACTATTTTTTCAGCATATATACACTTTTAACCATAATATACTAAAACTAAAAGAATTAAGAAAGAAAATGTGTCTCTGGAATTTTTTCGTAAGCAGGTTACGGACTATAAATTTTGTAGTTGATTATGTATATCGTTTTTAACCTGAGGACAATTATAAATACCACAAAAACGACACCTTTCAATATAAACAAAACATATTATCATGTACATTTTATTTTGTATGAAAATGAAAAATTTAATTGAAGACGAAATTTAAAAAATAGTGACGTTGAATTTGTGAACATCCTGTATGCGGATTTTACGAGGAAATTATTGTCGGTTTTGATTTGAAAACGAAATATCTCTAAAATGGAACACAGTATCAAATTTTGAATTATATCATTAAAATCTTCATAAAATTTCTCGTAAAATGATGTAAAGAACAAATACAATATGTAAAAAAAAATGTGATTTACCAGGGGTCAAAAACTAAGCAACGTACAGTTAAGTGATAGATACATATTTGAAACCATTATTTATGGTATAATTGTTTGTAATTTTCATTATTTCGGCACATAAACATTAGGTTATATAGTCAATAATAATAAAAAGACCAATAAATAATTACCGTTTTTCAACTTTCCGCAAAATTTTACATTTTGTAAAACTTTAAAAGTTAAAAGTTACTCGACTAAAGTATGACATAATTACTGTTATATTTCGAATATTTATCGGTCAAATTATTATTGGATGGACTTTAAATATTCAGTAATTCATAAGCTATCAACTAAATAGTCGTTTATGCAGATTTGAACTATATTTGCGTTACAATGAGCCAATTTCCAACCGGCGGTGATTTGGCACAGATCTGTGCCCCGACAGACTACGGGTACAAAATTTTTGGCACAGATCTGTGTTCCGACAGACGAGGGTTTAAAAAGGTTTTGTTTATTTGTTTATTTGAAGAGTACAGTGACAGTCCTACGCAAATTAAACATTATTTACTTCATAATATAATTAAATCTTTATAACAATAACGTCTAACATTAGAATATAATTTTGTGACATCCATACTAATATTATAAATGCGAAAGTAACTCTGTCTGTCTGTTACTCAATCACGCCTAATCTACTGAACCAATTTTAATGAGATTTGGTATGGAGATATTTTGATACCCGAGAAAGGACATAGGCTACTTTTTATCCCGGGAAAATGACACAATCCCGGAAATCCCATGGGAACGGGAACTATGCGGGTTTTTCTTTGACTGCGCGGGCGTAGCCGCGGGCGGAAATCTAGTTATTTTATAAAGTTAATTTTATCGATACTTTTAATTTTAAAGGGCTCTACATTGGTTGATTTATTTCAATGAAACTCGTGTGGCTTTGAAGTTTAAGTATTATATAAATAAGTTTAAGTAGATTATTATTTTTCTTAAATATTCAAACTAAGTATTCAAATATATTTTTTTATACCTAACAGAAATATATTTCGTTTAAGTTTACAGACTCTTTGTGAGCTCCAATTGTAGAGCATTACAGAATTAATACTACTTTTTATTTTTTTTGTTTAATAATTTATTAAAGAGTAAAAATCTGCTAGGTAAGTACCCAAACCTAATAAGATAGGTATTTATAAAAAAAATGCAATAACTCTATGTAATATATCGTAAAACGACGGTTATCTTTCGAATTGCTTTAAAATTAAATTTGCCGCAAAATAAACAAGCCATATACAATTGATAAAAAAAATATCTTGACCTTAAGTTAATTGTCGATTATTATTCAAAATATATACGTATAAACTACAAACTATATTAGTAGCAGTTTTTGTCAATATAAATGAAATCGTGAATAGAGATCGTTTATTGTAATGTCAAGTAGATATTTCTCATAATTTTAATATTTTTATCGCGAATTGTTTAATCAACCTATAGAACTTTTGGTTAAGCCAAATGATGCAGTGATTACGAACTATTTCATCAGAATAGATTGTATGGATTCTCTCTCTTTAGAAACTATAGTAGCTTTCCGCGGCTTCGCCCGCGTTTTCAAAGAGAAACCCGCATAGTTCGCGTCCCCGTGGAATTTCTGGGAAACCTATTCTATGTGTTAATCCAAGTTACCCCCTATATGTGTGCTAAATTTCATTCTGATCGGTTCAATTGCCTTTGCGTGAAAGAGACATCCATCCTTACAAATTTTCGCATTTATTATATATACCTAGTAGGAACTAGGAAAAGGAAATAGGAATAGGAATTAGGATAGGATGGGACTATCGGAGCTATAGCATGAGTATATACTAATAACATACAGCTGTAGGTGGCTGTAGAGTTTGTTTGTTTAAACACTCTAGTCTCTATTCGCAGGAACCATCAGGCAGATTTAAAGAAATCACACTTATGCATATGGAAAAAATAGGAAAGACTTTCTATGTGATTTTTTTTGCACATTTGTAGATCCAATATAATATCAGGTAGATTGTAATTTGTAGGTATTTTTACTGCATTGCCGTGTTTATAGGTAATACTAGCTGCGCTCGGTACTGCGGTTTCACCCGCTTGCCTCAGCTCCTGTTGGTCTTAGCGTAATGATAGCCTTCCTCGATGAATGGGCTATCTAACACTGAATGAATTTTTCAAATCGGACCAGTAGTTACTGAGATTAGCGCGTTCAAACAAACAAACAAAACAACAAACGCTTCAGCTTTATAATAATAGTAAGTATTAGTATAGATTATGTTTGATATTGTCGTTACCATGTGAGATATAAAAAGATATTAACAATGAATCACGATACTACTTTGCTTACCTACTCATATTATTGTTTTTTTTTTTAAATCCGCTATGTCATCGTAACTGCTTATCTCAGGAACTACTGGTTCGAATTGAAAAATTCTGCTTATTTTCGATAGGCTTTTTATCGATCAAGGTTAGTCCGGGTGTAATCGTTAAGTGTGCACAGGCGATTATTACGTAACTATTGCAGATCAAAAAACTTTAAACTGATATTGAAAGTACATTACCTAATGAGTAAAATGACAATAATAACTTTATAAGAATAAAACGGGAAATGTCCGAAAAAGTTACATTAAACACTCCCGATGTCACTTTCGATATCAGTTTAAAGTTTTTTGATCTGCAATAGTTACGAAATAATTGCCTGTGCACACTTAACGATTACACCCTGTATATGCTAGTACATAACATAACACTACAACAAACAGTAGTGAATCATAATGTTGCAAAAATTTTCCTTTTGAAAGCACACGAAGTAGCCTTTGGGCAGCTTACTACATTACTACTCATCTATACTAATCTATACTAATATTATAAAGCTGAAGAGGTTGTTTGTTTGAACTTGCTAATCTCGGGAACTACTGGTCCGATTTGCAAAATTATTTCGGTGTTAGATAGATGTAGTTATTTTTTTTTTTTTTTTGTATGGTGTTTCTCAATGTTAGCCAGAAGGGCTACTACATTTTAACGCGGACGCGGGGGTGAACTGAAGGTTCACCCTGGTAGCGACATGCACAAGGGCGTACCCCCTTGACGGGGACCACGAACCTCGGCTTGAGCTGTCGCTTGAGTGGAGGAGGCCAGAAGGGCCCTAATCGGACGGGAGATGTAGTTATATGTGCAGTGTGTTGTTCTTCTTTCACAGGAAAACCACCATTTGATAATACTCAGCAGTGATGTAGCTTGTATACCAGAATAACACATAAGCTATAGAAATATCGTCTTCTTTCTGCGGGTTCATCACTTCAACCACGAGACACCAAAGGGACCCGTGAAAGTTGAATGCGCGCGGCACAGCCTTCTGTACCTATAGACTATAGTATATTATACTAGATGTACCTATATTAGCAACTGTACGACCTATATATGGCACAGAAACCCAACAAGATTTATATATTACGCAGTACTATAGAGCGAATGTAACCCTGAACTTTTTTGATCTCATTCTCTCTGACGTTTTACTTTCGCAATACTTGTATTAAGATTGATTGTATTCAGTTCAATCTATTTGATAGGTCATAATTTAATTAAGAGATTCTCTATACATAAATATAATGGTTTGTCCGTTTTTTTGCGCGTTGAGAGTAAAATTTCAAGGTCGCGTCATGGTAATACCGTCACCTCATGGAGTAAGACTACGATTTTGGTATCTTTGATTCTTGCCAAAGAAGTTTCACTTCTGACACGTGTGCTCAGCACACACGATCTGTTTTTCTGTTCGTATTTAATGTGTATCATTTTACTTATCTCCCTATATTTATATTTTTAAACCTTGAATTGTCAGATTTTTTTATCTGTATTTGTTATCAGATAAAGGACTTATTTCATTACATGAATACAACATATATGTATATAAATATATAAGTAAAATGCGATCATTATGCGGTTCAATTATCAAATGACGTCATTAAAGAAATGAATAACTGCTCGTATTGCTGTTATATCTCAAACAAATAATGGGTCAGAATAAAATATTAATAATACAAAAGCAAACATAATATTACATTGCTTGGGTAGCGCAGTGGTTGCTACGGCCTACGCTACATGCCTTTATCACGGACTAGCTGTTCCCCGCGGTTTCACCCGTATTGCTCTGCTCCTGTTGGTCTTAGCGTGATGATAATTATATAGCCTATAATAGCCTTCCTCGATAAATGGGCTATCTAACACCGAAAGAATTTTTCAAATTTTTCAAACTACCAAGTCTCTGGTTGTTTAGTTGAGGATAGAAATCAATATTTACAATTTTTTTTTTATAAGTATGAGAATTTTTTTTTGTTTATTTTTCATTTCAAAAGTGCTTGACTTGAAAGTGCTTGCAAAACGGGTGCTTGTAAGTTTGTAACAACTAGATACTCATTCAAATAGAGTCCTTATTAGCGCCAGACTGAGCCCGGCCCTTCCGGTCTCCTCCACTCAAGCGACAGCCCAAGCCGAGGTTCATGATCTCCGTCAAGGGGGGACGCCCTTGCGCATGTCGCTACCAGGGTGAACCTTCCGTTCACCCACGCGTCCGCTATGATATATAAAAGAGCTAGATACGTTACCCGCTCTCTATTTTGGCAAGAAAAAACTCAGGTAAGTGCCCGAGTTTCACTTAGTCACGCACCATTCAGCGTCGTGGCTGGACGTTCTTTTTGTATTTTAATCGGCAGTTGTTATTACGAAGTACATGAGTGAGACATGTATTATGTCTCGTGCGTGAGAGTGAAAGAGAGAACAACTGTATTGGTGATAATGCGTTAGTAAGTAGGTATGTATTAATTACGCTGTTTTTTAGTGCAATGATGTTGGCGTATGCCGCGTCTACTAGTATAATAGGTCATTGCGCGTCCGCGTTAAAAGAAACACCACACAAAATAAGAGTCCTTGCGTGTGTGCGTGATGGTATTATTCCGTGATTATTTATAATCTGATGACACATTATTTACTATCGATATTATTGTTATTATTACAACTAATTTAGTGGCGTATTTGCTCATAATATTATGCATTCATTTATAAATTACTGTTTCCTATTTATTTTCTCTATAAATTATGTGTCCATTTCCGACTTGATTTCACACAATATTCTTGAATAAAATAAGTTGTGATTTTGGTACCTATGTAACATACTACCTTGTTATCCTGTGTGATTAGTATTACTCTATTACATAACTAGCTTACCGCCCGCGGCTTCACCCGCTTTGTCTCAAACCTAATTAAACCTTCCTCTTGAATCACTCTATGTATTAAAAAAACCGCATAAAAATCCGTTCCGTAATTTTAAACATTTAAGCATACAAAGGGACATAGAAGCAGAAAAAGCGACTTTGTTTTATACTATGTAGGTAGATGAGAATATTAACTAACACAAGGCAAAATATAATCTTTAGGTACCTACATACAAATAGTAGGTATGTAGATCTAAATATCGAATAATTTAATATCGGAATACGCTTATTATATTGAAGGGAAAAATACGAATGATGCATATTTACTATCGTTATTAGTCAGTATCGGAAGTGATTAAATTTGATAAGTTAATAGGTAATTAGCGTATGTTTAACGTAAACAGGCTAGTGTTTTTATGAAATACTAGCTTACCGCCCGCCGATTCGCCCGCTTTGTATAAAACCTAATAAATTATATACTAAAAACTTGAATCACTCTATCTATCAAAAAAACCTGTATCAAAATCCGTTGCGTAGTATACAAAGGGACATCGACAGAGAAAGCGACTTTTTAATAGACTTTTTTAATAGCGAGCTTTTTTAATAGATAGAGTGATTCAAGAGGAAGGTTTTAGTATACAATTTATTAGGTTTTAGATAAAGCGGGCGAAGCCGCGGTCGGTAAGCTAGTGATGAATAAAAGTAATGTAGTAAGCAAGTATACCTACCTAATACTGCTACCGCATAATTACTAAATACAGCAAATAGAACGTGTAAATAATAATGAAGTGTTTCGCGAGAGTTATTATTTATTACGATATAAGTACTTATTTTCTTAGTTATTTATAAAAGGTTAAAATCTTGTTTCTACTTAAAATGCCTCATATACCTACCTACCTTCCAACCTACTTGATTGTGAGATGGATAAATTATTCTTTCAATGTTATGTTTATTTATACAGGGTTAGTTGTAAAACACCGGCAACCTCGCAGTACAAGATAGCTAACATCATAAGCAACAACATATTTTGTTCTACGACTTTTGATAATTTGTTAGATTTTATTTTCATACAAATATAAATATTCATTTCATTTTCCGTTTGAATATTATAAACTCTACGCCTCCCAAAAATTACGTAAACAAGAAGCGAACGAGAGGGGGAAGGGAACGTCGCGTCGTCCATCCGATAATGAATAGAACATACACAAATGAACATAGACAAATATTAGGAGAGTACAATAAAAGTTTAAAAAATCATTTAAAAATAATTAATTGCGTTATGCCAAAAGTCGTAGAACAAATGTTGTTACTTATGATGTTAGCTATCTTGTCCTGCGAGGTTGCTGGTGTTTTACAAGTAACCCTGTATATCTATTATTAGGAATAAATAGTCAAACACGATGCTATCAAAACAGAGGAGTCAGATGATGATTATTATTACCTAACTACTTGGTAATAGATTAGGTGATAAACGCGAAAGTTTTGGGGATGAATATAGGTAGGTAACTATGTTTGTTACTCTCGCGAAAACCACTGAACGAATTTTGGTGTATTGAGACAGTGAAGTAGCTAATGTAGAAGCCATGATGTGATGCTAATGTGATGCCAGAATAATCTATATATGTATATATAAAACTCAAAGGTGACTGATTTATTGGTCTATCAATGCACAGCTCAAACCACTGGACGTATCGGGCTGAAATTTGGCATGCAGGTAGATGTCATCATAACGTAGGCGTCCCCTAAGAAAGGATTTTAGAAAATTTATCCCCTACAGGGGTAAAATAGGGGGTGAAAACTTATACCATGAAAATTTATCTTTTCCACGCAAGCGAAGCTGCGGGCAACAGCTAGTAATATTATAAAGCTGAAGAGTTTGTTTTTTTGTTTGACACCGCGACGCGCGGAGCAGTTAGTAAGTAATTAAAATGAAACAGAGGTAATTCTGCACATTGACAAAATCTACCACGACTCAAAAAGCTATAAGACGTAGTCTACTGGATGGATTTTAATTCAACTAAGCCTACTTTAGCTTATAATACGTGGTAATTAGCAACAAGATTAGGTTATTTTTATTGAAATAAAACTTTTCACCTGTAAGTAAAAATAGAGCAAATAAACACGTCGTGGTTTAAGAGAATCATCGATCTTATATTGATGGATAGAAAATATTTCTGATATTACCCACATATTTTAATACTAGCTTTCCACCCGCGGCTTCGCCCGCGCAGACAAAGAAAAACCCGCATAGTTCCCGTTCCCTTGGGATTACCGGGATAAAACCTATCCTATGTCCCGGGGTAAAAAGTAGCCTATGTCCTTTCTCGGGTATCAAAATATCTCAATATTCTATACTCTACGAAATTTCATGCAAATTGGTTCAGTAGTTAAGGCGTGATTGAGTAACATACAGACAGAGTTACGTTCGCATTTATAATATGTATTAAAAATGGATTATTTTGTCAGAAATAAAATTAAACTTTTTAAGAGTACATTGTTATGTTTTCTTGCTTTGTATCTAAAAATTTTATGGTGACAGAACAATTAATTTGGAAGATAAGGAATATGATTCGGTCTCATGACCATTTTCAATCAGCTTAAAAAAAGAAGTTCAACATTTAGCCATTTTTATCAACATGCGTATCATCTTATCGATTACCTATTGTTTTGTACAATTAACTTGTATCTTGTATTATTATTGTACTTTGAATTTGAAATTATAATATAAAGGATAACCAAGGACTTGATTGCAAATACACTTTCAATTCATTATATTGTACACTACCTTACCACCCGCGGCTTCGCCCGCTGTGTCTAAAACCTAATAAATTATATTCTAAAACCTTCCTCTTGAATCACTCTATCTATTAAAAAAACCGGATCAAAATCCTTTGCGTAGTTTTAAAGATTTAAGCATACAAAGGGACTTATCCCCTTGTCTGTTATAAAATCTTTATAAGAACGATGTCAAAAAAATCGCATCTGTGGACCCCGCTCCTGGAGCTTGATTATACCGTGACGTACCTTCTGTCGTATTTTTTACAATTGTATATCGTAAACTATATCTTTCCTACTCAAACTAACACAAAATATCAACAGAAGAACAAGGATGGCATACATCCACATGTTTACATAACAAAAACGTAGCTACGAGCGTCTCTAGCGCTTTAAAAAGTTACCGTCCAACGTCTCGATTTCGCGCGCAGCGCCGACAGCGTCATTGGGTTTAGTCATCGATTTTAGGAATGTTTTACAAAGGTTTCATATGTCTTTTATTGTTTTAACGATTCGTAAATGAACACTATGCTTTATCATGACATCTGTCATCAAATAAATGTAACAGAATTCATCCTGTCAGGTATCCAAAGTTCAAGAGGTACTTTTTTCAAGTGCTTTTTTTGTTGTTTCATTTCTCGTAACATAAAAACTTCTTACAGCCAAAACTCTTTTGTAGTCAAGTATAAGAACCGAACTTTAATATAAGTTAATAACCTAAGCCACTTGGATTGAAGAATAATTAACGGTCCCTATTTTTTGCCCGGCGCTCGGCCGCTCGGAATGGCTAATGTTTTTGTAAGCCTTGTATTTAAAAAAAAATGTATAGGAATGAATGGTTTTTATTATTTAATGAGTTTGTATATGTATTATTGTAAATACAATAAAACCTTTTTGTATGAATAATTATTTATTTATTTATTTTTAACGAGTTTTGTACAATGAACTAAAAAAAATTGCTCACCCTGATTTCAAGCTAGAATTACTTATTTATTGCAAAGTAATTTATGACTAAGATATCTTTTATATATTAGCTTGTTTCATAACGATTCGAACGATATTAGTTATACAAAGTAGCTCCCTACAAAATTTTAGAGATATCGTCATTGTTTATAACTCGCAAGGTTTCGCGCTGACCACGCAGAATGGCCTTCACAGATGCGCGAAACCGTGCAAAATGGCCGCCACAGCTGAAGGGATAGGGACAGAGAAAGCGACTTTGCTAAACTATGCAGTAATATAATAATATATTATGAGTTATTATATCAGCACAGATAATATAATAATAGTACTACATCAGTATTTGGCTTCTTGGTATTTGGGACAACAGCTGATGAATGTTGCAGTAACGTCATATATAACTTGACTAAGAGTTAATCACAAAGTTGTGAAAGGTCTTCCATAAATAATTTGTTCTAAAGATATAAAATGAATATAAATATTATTTATAACAAACATTAGTGACATTTGGTGACGAAACTGGTAAAACTTCTTTGATTCGTATTTATTTACATAATATTAACCTTTTAAAATAGGTACTAAATTCAGGAATTAAGTCTAGTTGAATGATTTAAATTAGTTGTTACAGACTTTACCAAAACTAGGTAGGTATCTATAATATATCTTATTGATATTAAACATGCAATTGGTTTATCGATTCTAAATAATTTGGTTTTATTCAAGTCTAGTCAAGTGACATAAGTACTTAGTTTTACTGACTCTACCAAAACTGTATAACTTATTGATACTGTCGATTTTAAATAATTTTGTTCAATTGAAGGTTTAATTTACGTTGCAAATATTTGAAATTAAGTTACTTATGCCCACTTATGCCGGTCTTGCGTAAATGCCCTTACCTACAAACGGGTTTTATGCACCTCCTTTCCCCAAATTGCATTTACCTTTAAATTAACCTTCTAAAAGCAATGTGGTTATTTCTTATAAAATACCAAGTATTTAATAATACTAGAAATATTGTAATTAAATTATTAAGGGCCGATTTTTCAATGCCCAGATAAACAGCTAGATAGACTTTATTCTTCAGTTAACAAAATATTCAATTTTTCAATAGACGAATAGGACTTATCTATCGAATAACTACGTTATTTGAGGAATAAATCTATCTGCTGCTCCAACGGCCAGTTAGCGTGCTATTAGCGATTAGACGTTTGAGTTGACAACTGACGCGTCAAATTTGGGATATTTTCGTATGTAATAACATAGAGCGTAGAATTTTTACAATAAAGCCTCTTTCTATAAAATAATTATCAATTAAAATCATATTGAAATTGATGTTTTTGATAGTACCTACTGATGATCATGCCATTGAAAATTTGCCGGACGCTGCCTTTATGTCGTTTCCATCGTAAAATATATAAATTTTAACACAAATTTAATCAAAACTCTTTACTCGAATCAAAACAATAATCAACAATCATAGAACACAAGATAAACTTAAAATGCACTCCTGACGTGAGTCATAATGACGGTTGTTGACATATTGCAAGTTGACTCTATCCCGCTCTAGCCTGACTAATTTAATATGTTTGTTTCGCCACTCCAAGAGCAGAGCTGCCAATATGGAAATATTTGGTCAGATAGTTATTCATCAAATAAATCACGATTGAAAAATAGGCGAGCCGTTATGAGTTAGATAAGCAATTGAATAAATCTATTCGAGGGGTAGTTATTAGACTGTTTATCTGGGCATTGAAAAATCGGCCCTAAATCGTTAAAAGACAATCAGTTGAGTAAATTGTGATGCAATTGGGTAAAATTACAATTAATTCGATAATATTCATTAGGAAGTAGAGTCCGTTTTGATATCAATAGAAAATTCATTGTAGCAATTTACATTTGTTTATTTATTTTAAGGTTTTATATTCTGAATAATACATAATAATATTTGTTCTCAGAGGGGAAAAACACGCCTTACTTATAAAAACTGACTGATCTGTTGCTTATACACCTCTCAGTTAAATAACTCTCAACTACTTAAACAATGATTAAAATAATCATACTTATAAACCTGTCTCAGCAGTCTCTCAACTAAGTAACGTCAATATATTTTTTTCTAGTAACATTATCGAAATAAAACCCGCTATTCACGTAAAACTTGACTAAAAATGTACTTTTTGGCAAATATGAATGGTAGACTTTAATTTGTATGACATTTAACTGCCAATAAACTTTCAAATAATATATGTTACTTCTTTGTTTTTTAATATAGGAATATCAATTATTGTACAGCTGTGATTTATGTAAGATTATGTTTAATGTTTATCATATTTGTACAGAGAAAAATCAAATAACTGTGAAAATGAGCATCAATTATTTATTATTCCTCCTTGCAAAAAAAGCAGGGAAGAACTTATGAAGCAACAACAAGAGTTGCATGAAATTAGAATCCAACAGGAAAGGGAGACTCATGAAAAAAGGCTCTAAATACTTACTTTGGAAGAGGAATATTATAAGAAAACAATAATAAATTTACAAAAATCTGAATATATTCATTTAATTATAAAAATAAGTTTCAATATGACTGTGTTTATATTTTCCCTTAATTTTCGCATTCATCTTCTTATTCTTCTACATTATTAGGGACAGTTGGATTTGTTAATTGATTTTCAATGCCTGATCTAGAAAGAAACAAAAAAAAGAATTAAAACATGGATAGCATTTATGTATTGGCATTATTAAATATAAGTACTTTGTTTGCATAAGAAAGTAGTTTGCGTAATTACCTTGATTAGAAATAGGCTCATTAATTAGTATTGTTAAATTGTGCAAAACTGCACCAGTTATAATCGTGATCTTGATCACGTGGAGGAATCCTCACATCGTATCATTAAGAATGCGGAATCTTTGTTTCCACACCCCGAAGCAACGCTCGACAGTTATAGTAACTTATAGTTATTATTCCTCGTTCGCATGTGACTCAGATCGTATATGCTTCCCAAAACTACGACAGGAATTCTTCTTCTTTCAGGTCCAGAGGATTCACGCTCTGTTTATAAACTTTTTTTTGACGCTTACGAATTCTAAAATCACGAAGCACCTGCACATCATTCGTAAAATCCTTGCTCAAACTATCAATATCCATTTTACCACAGTTATTTTACTGCGAAGTGAATAAAAACACAAATAATATACTCTTGGCAACTACAAAACGTCAAATGTTTGACAATATATCCGCCATGATGTCTCTCAAATAGATTTAAAACAGGGTCGGACGTTTCTTAAATTTTGACATTATTTAACTGTTACTTAAACACCTCTCAACACTGAATTGGGTTTATAAGTGAAAAAAACGTTGATCAACAGCTAAGAGGGGCTCTTAAATTTGAGAGACGTTTATAAGTAAGGCTGATGCAAGTTTTTATGTGGTATATGGAAAAATTGTTTAACTATATTATTTACGAAAAAAAAAATCTAAATTCCATAAAAAAATCCAGAAATTATCGATGTTTACGTGTATTGATAAAATAGATTAGAGGGACCTATAAAATATGATATTATTTATTACTCATATAAAATAGAGCAGGAAGTTCAGAAGATACCACAACATTATTATTTATTTATTAAATTATCGAGTCACAAATAACCGTTAAATAAAAAAAAATAACCAGTGACCTTTGACATTCGCGCCAAAGGTCACTTTGACATAAACAAACGCCATGTTAAAAAGTAATTGTCTTGTCAAATGAAAAGTCGTACTCACAGATTGGCAATCGTACAGTGAAATCAGGCACGCTCTGCTTATTTTATGTTATTCACGTGTTCTTTGGTAACTAGCCGGTAGCATACTGGCTGGTTCTCAGAGATGCGGTCGACGATTGCTACATAGTGACGATAATTGATAAACTGTCACTTTTCTTTGGCATTGTCTGTGATATCGATCTACGCTGACTAATCCTATTTATTGTTCTATTTTAAGAGCGACCTATTTCTATATTTTTTTGGTATTTTCCACGATTTATTTCCTAAGTTGTTGAGGAAAAATCGCACAGAATAAATACATATATTAATGTATAAAAATATGTAGATTATACTCATTTACTATAATATTAAAAATTAAAATATACCTATTTGTAGACGGTAGAGATTGTAGAGCAATGGGATGTGCTAAGGATGAGGCCATAAATGGAAATAAGTCAAGAGAAATTTCATAAGATTGACAGCTATTTCTTTAAACGAGGACATTACCTAGATTATAAATTGCAACACCTACAAGCATGCAGAACGAGAAACCGCTTCATATAAAAAATAAAAATAAAACAATTAAAAAAAAAACATTTTTTTTTTTCAATTATTGACGTTTCTCCATAGATGTCTAACCTCAATAGGCTCTATCTTATTAATGAAATGATTTTATAGTTTCAGGTTTCAGTAAATTATGTAGGTACCTAGTTACAACAATTTTAGGCAAATATAAATGTGTTGATTACGAATTTATTTAGGTGAAATCACAACAGTGCCTTATCATTTGTTTAAAAATAATACGCATTTAAACTTGACACACCCATTTTATCGCTATTTTTCTTAAGATAAAAATTATTATTGTTTTCGATTCAACATCGTGTTTTTAATCAACGCATGACTAGAGAAATATCTCTTTAGCCTATAAAAACTGTTGTTATGTGGATTCTACGAATTGTGTGTGTATATACCTACCTACTCGAACTATGTACTCTTTCTTTTTTACGGTCTGATCTCTCTCCTGTTGTATCTGTTTTTCTTCTTATAGTAAAGTGAGAATGATATAATAGAGAGTACAACTTTGCTCTATCTCAGGGTTTAGGTCTCCCACGTTGTAATCTAGACTCTATTTATTCTAGCATCTCTACACGTAGACTAGTTCGAAAATCAACGGTACATCAAATATGGAAATATACTACCCAAGAAGCTTATAGTGTATTAGAGGATATAAGCTTCTTGATACTACCTATATTTCCATATTAGTTCATGATACATCGCCCATTTTTGAAAGTGACTACTATCAAGCTAATTTTCCGTTTGTAGCTTTATTTTGATGAGACGCCCAATAATTTCGTGTACGAAAGTCTCGATTGTGGTAGCTAACAGAGATAATAAGGATAAAATTTTTTGATTTGATGGTTCTCAAATATTTATTACTCACTGAATTTTTTTTTGTTCAATCTCAAGATAATTACCTAAATTATTCGAAAAAATATTTGTCCTACAAAATCTATGGTTGGTTCAAAGAGTCCCCCTTTCCAAAGTGTATCGATAACGAGGTCATCATAAATGATTACTAACAAGCTGATTTTTTTGTTTTCACTTAATTAATGTTTATATAATTCAACAGATATATTGTCCTACAAATTGCGTAATAAATATTTGAGAACCATCAAATCAAAAAATTTTATCCTTGTTATCTCTATTAGCTACCACAATCGTGAGTTTCGTACACGAAATTATTCGGTGTCTCATCAAAATAAAGCTACAAACGGAAAATCAGCTTGATAGTAGTCACTTGCAAAAATGGGCGATGTATCCTGAACTATATTTGTAATAGCCTACTAACTGCAAAATTTTTGCCTAAATTATTGGTAGAGTTAAAATACAACTATGACGATTTCCCTGCACCAAGGCTAGGCAAATTATGTTTGAATGATCGAATTCTTAACTAATTGATCTTAGTTGCTGGAAACAGAGGCTCTGAATGTTGTCTATAGCCATTTTCTAACCTACCTACTAGAGTCTACTATACAATCCATACTTATATTATAAATGCGAAAGTAACTCTGTCTGTCTGTCTGTTACTCAATAACGCCTTAACTACTGAACCAATTTGCATGAAATTTGGTATAGAGATGTTTGGATACTCGAGAAAGGACATAGGATAGGTTTTATTCCGGAAATCCCACGGGAACGGGAACTATGCGGGTTTTTCTTTGACTGCGCGGGCGAAGCTGCGGGTGTAAAGCTAGTCTACTATATAATTTAGCGGTACCGCTATCGCTAATTTGGGTTTCGTCATTTCCAAATCTATATACTAAAGTAAATTACCGTACTATAAGATTAATTTCGCAAAGCAAACTTTCGAACGACTGGAGCTGTAGAGCACATGGAAAAAGGAAGAAAAGTTTTTCTTACTGTATTAATATTCTCGAGTAAGCTGAACATAGAAAAATAAGAACAGTTGTTAACCCAGGTGAAACTGCGCCAAGTGGCTATAGTATTTATAATAAACATGCTATAGACATCTAATTCTCTTTTTATATAGTTATGAAGGTCTTAGTAAATAATTCGTAAGCTGCTTGCTTTTTGTAAGCATAGAAATGTTATAAAGATGCAACAATTCCACAACAAACGGGATTAGTATTTTTCAGTATTCATGCGTTTTCAATCGAACCCTTTATAATATTACAGAACATAAATATCAGCATACAATAGACCTCACACCTGTCCCCGCTATTGTGGAGACGAGATAAGCGATCAAAGGAATTTATTTATGGTTTATATACAATTATTTCTCTTCAACCATTGAATGTGGACGTATTCTAAGATGGTGGTATTCAAAGATATTTATTTTAGTAATCTTTACAGTAGTTATTTACTAAATGTTTATTTACTATTTATCTGAAAGTATTTACAATTCGCCAACTTGTTTTCAAACATTTTAGTATAATGGGATGTGGGACTCTACATTTCAAGACTTATTTTTGAGTACGCCTGTGTTGTGTTTTTAAATATGACCCAACTATGTTAACAACCCTTCTATATCAATGAGTAGATTTAAATATAGTATATGTAGCTTTAAATTATTTAGTGAAGAGTAAAAATAAATAGGTGCATTTTCTGCTTGTTTTTCCTCAAATATATTTAGATAGGTATCTTAAATTTTTCTGTTTAATTACAAAAAAGCTTTTTATCTCTTAAGTTGTTGGGTAGTTGTTTATAAAAGTAAATTAAAAAAAAGGTAACGGCTTTCTAAGAGGTTCAGCTCGTAATTTTAAAAAGCGTTTTATAGTCCATTGAAAAGTTGAATTGAAAAGTTTTTTAGAGGACGTTATTTTATTTTTTTGATGTGTAGAGGGGGTCAGTGTAAAGCTATCACCAAGTTTGTGGGGTCACCACCCTTGTCCCACGGCCGCCATCTTTAAAAATAGCGGTTGATATTGTTTTTACGATATATCTCTTAAACTATATAACTGTTAGAAAAAATTGTTAGCTTTATTTAAAAATTGTCAGCAAATTAAATTCTCTACAACTTTGGTCCAGTAACTTTTTGTCGTAGAACTATAAATCAATAGCCAATATATGTATAGTTGAGAGTATTGTCCCAATTGCCAATTTTGGGTATGTTAAGGGCATGTTATAATTAAGGGCATGTTATAATTAAGGGTATGTTATAATTAAGGGTATGTTAATTTCTCGGCCTAGGTAGGTATGTACTCACAAAATAGTTTACCTGTACTGCACTGAATGAAATTAAAAAACATTTCCTACATGTTTAATTTACACCTCTTCACGATCTTAGTTATTCTTTAGATTCCTTTTTTTTCGTTCTATACACTTTTATTTATTTACGATAATATTAAACGCAATTGCATGCGTCCGCGTATTTATTTAATGGAATAATGCGTCGGAATTACATAGGATTTTTTTTAATAATGTTCATTTATTTGCTACAGATCAACTTTAATATGGTGCGGACATACTAACGAAAGTTTACTAACTAAAAAGGTTAAGTTAGGTTTGTGTTTTTAACTACACAGAAATAGGAGCCCCGCGAAGTGGGGCTCCGTCGGCTCGCGACCGTCTTTTTGTAGAATTTTGGAAAAAGTAAATCCTCAGCATTTTACAAAATGCCGAGCATTTGTAAACGGCGAAATAATACAATTTGCCTGCGACATATACACAGCATTACACATAATTCATTTTGCGCAATACATTTTTATTTGAAACTAGCTGTCCAGCGCGGCTTCCCCCAATACTGCAAAATACTGCACCCGTAATTTCTTATACTTTTCTTTCATATAAACCTTTTCCTGACGAGAACAAACGCAAAAAAACAATAATTGTGAAATCGGTTCAGCCTTTCTCGAGTTTTGATCTTAGCAACACATTAAGCAATACATTTTTATTTATATAGATAGATCGTACTTGCCCTTAAATATTCCAAATATAGCTTCACTTTCATTTACAAATTATACCTTTGATATATTAACATTACATTACATTTAACCCCAAAGAAGCCATAGATCTCTTAGTGAATAAATATTCCGTTGTTATTTTTGGCTTGCCAAATATATATAAATTTTTCTATTTTTTCCATTCTTTATAAATTTATATTTATAAAGCATTTGAGTGCCATTAAACCAAAAATATCAAATTTCCAAATATAGCTTAACTGACTTTTATTTAACACAAATAAAAAAAAAAAAAAGAAAAACCAAGGCAAAAAAGTGAGATTACAATTATTAATAACCCCATTGATGCAATATTTGGAATAGCAACAATAAAGTATTATATTATCTTAAAATATATTTACAGAAAGTATACTACGATCATTACTAAGTAACTATTTATAGTTGGTTGTGTAATCTACTAAAAAAATAATATTTCATATCATTAGAGTTAGAATTTTTTTATAAACACCTGTTTGACGAAAAAAGTGTTTTAATTAGCCCCATTTTACGATATCTTAAATTTTTCTGTTTAATTACAAAAAAGCTTTTTATCTCTTACTAGCTTTCCGCCCGCGGCTTCGCCCGCTTTGTCTAAAATATAATAAATTATATACTAAAACCTTCCTCTTGAATCACTCCATCTATTAAAAAAAACCGCATCATAATCCGTTGCGTAGTTTTTAAGAATTAAGCATACATAGGGACATAGTGACAGAGAAAGCGACTTTGTTTTATACTAGTTATGTAGTGAAGTTGTTGGGTCATGTTATAAAAAGTATCAAGCTTTAACTAGATTTCTCAAACATTACATTTATCATCTACCGATCAATTAGTGTACGATCTGATAAGTATAATTTATAACGCAAATGAATTATTTAAATATTTTTTTACAAAAAATACAATATCTGAATTAAATAATTGAGTCAAAGACTGGAATGAGCTGGAATGTAGTTATAACAAACTTGTAGGATCAACAATCACATTTCATATACAGGGTGTCCCATTATTGGTAGGGGAAGTACGGACAAAATGACAGGGTGTTTTGTTTTCCAATCATATTTATTTATTTAATGGCATTATAATCAGTCTCAATCGTTTATACTCATCTTAGGTTCATTGACTATCAGTAACACAGTCTATTAATTAAGTAGGATCTATAATAAAATATATAATAATAAAAATTATAACTAATAACAAAAACCATTTTGTCCATATAGCATGGACAAAATGACATATAAGATAAGGACATAATGACATACAAATTTTTAAGAGCAAAGTTCACAAATAAATCCTTTGGTCTTCTTTGGGACACCAGCACATGACGCATGAGCCCAAAGGTAACAAGTTTTACATCGTAACCAACCTTCGCCGGGCTTAGAATTGGAAAAGAGGTCATTGCAATAAATGCAAGCGCAGTCACTATCGTCGTCATTGGCCTCGCATGAGATTAAATCTTCGCTTCCTGAGCCATCATATTTCGGAGCAGTTCTACGCTGCCTCGGCCCTCGATGCTCTCAATTTCTTCCCTGATTCTTTTCTCTGAGCGTTTTTAGAAGCAGAAATATTTATTTCATCCTCATTACACATTTTACTTTTAACCTGTCTCTTTTTTTCTGCCGGTGGATCCTTTGGTCTATTTTTAGCAATAATTACCACCAATAATCACCTAAAAAATTATAAATAAATCAATACTAGGTACACCCAAAAAATAAATCATCAAAATTATGTTAACAGAAACACTATGGACAAAATGGCATACTATGTCGTTTTGTCCAATTTGTATGTATGTCATTTTGTCCCAAATCACCGAAAAACAAATAAAAATCATAATTCCATAAAATAACTAATGATTTCAATAAACTTATTCGAAATCACTGGATACTAGCGTAGTTTATCGATTTAAATACAAATAATTACAAATAACAACAAATAACTCACCAGAAAATAGGAAAAAAACACCTGTAAAATAAACTTTTGAAGGCGAGATACAAGTTTGAACTGGCAACTCCGGCGCAACTGTCAGAATGATGCTCAACGTCTGACAGGATTGTAAATGGCAAAATTGTGGCAACGCAGCACTGCCATTCATAAAATAAAATTGAATTAGGATTGTAAATATGGCTGCCGTCACGGGATACAGTCACGGAGACGTAGCTAAAACCCGCCAATTTTGAAATAAGGGGACTATGTCATTTTGTCCATACATGTCGTTTTGTACGTATTTCCCCTATACTAAGCGCGAAGGAACTTATAGTTTTGCATACACTGATCACGTAAAAAATACTTAAACAACAAAATTACATCAAATTTTTTTCATAAATTTTTCCTGAAAATCCATTTTTTCTTCTCTAGCATCGCGCAGGAGGCATATCCGCTTCTCTAATGTGAGCATTTTGTCTATGAAAACATAATCTTAAACAATAACTCACGTGCTGGTGGCACGTGGTGGTGGTAAGTTGGGCGGGTTGCTTGTTATGGGTGTACAGTGTACACATAGAGTTTTAAGAATGCATCTATTTGGAAAAAAATACATCTGGAATTTTATTAGTATTTTTTACGTACTCAGCGTATGCAAAATTATAACCTCCTTTGAGCTTAGTATACCAACAGTGGGACACCCTGTATAGGTATATATTTTACAATCGTCCATAGAATAACAAAACAGTCAAAACCTTAACGAATTCCTAAGAATTGTTAACACAAAACTAACTAACACTTTCTTATAAGTTATAGTCATCAAAATATATTTGTTAATTGTTAGCTCCCGTAACTGAGTAGTGGCAATGAGTGATAGAAGAAACTTTTAAAATATTTGAGTAGGTGCATGACAACTATAGCTACATTTTATTTTGATGTCAATTGGTTAATTACTCTACATGATCTCTATTTATCAGAAATAATCTTAATTTTGCAATAAAACAAAAGGGGAAAGCAATGAAATATATTATTAACGTATGCAATAGAATTTTCAAATTTTCAAACAGACAGCGTAGACAAACGTAGAGTTTCGTAGCCCATAGGCAATTTTGTTTCGTAAAAATATTTAAAAGACATCAAAAATATTTAAAAACCGTTTCACACTTGACCCTTTTCTATGAATACAAAAATATCCTATTATTCGTATTGTCCGTGAAATATCAGGTGCGCAGTACGACCAGTGAAGGGTATAAAAAGGAAGGAGGGCATTTTTCATTTCACAAACGTTTTACAGTCCTGCCAACGAACAACCCTCTAGTCAACATGAGTTTTGTAAGACGCAGGTAATGTAGAATAATTTTTAAATATTTTTCAATATTTTTAAAGAACTTTTGCAGCAATAAATGCGGTTTAAAAAATTGAAAATTAAATGGTAAATGATGTTGAATTGGTCGATCTTTATGACCTTTAGGGGTATTTTCCACCAGTAGATTAGGATTTTCTTGATAAATCACTCGTAGTCGCGATGAGGTGTGTAATGTGTACCTATTCATTTATTTATGTCTATATGGGTGAATACGCTTTCGTTACATACGTATGCACATATTATGTTAAATCAAATTCCATAAAGTGCACGCCTATAGGTGGATAAAGGATAAAAAAATTCTGGATAGCATGGTAATAGGTACCACCGTATTATATTAATATTTTTCTTAAGCATTATTTCATAACATAGTGGTCGGAAAAACATTTTACTTACTTTGTTTTCATAACACAAATATATAAAAAAAAAACATTCAAAATGTTTATGTGCAGGCAAATATCTTATACTATAAAAATGAATCGCAAAATGTGTTGGTAAGCGCATAACTCGAGAACGGCGAACCGATTTCGTTAATTCTTTTTTTATAATATTCCTTGAAGTACGAGGATGGTTCTTATGGAGAGAAAACGTAAACATGTACCACGGGCGAAGCCGGGGCGGACCGCTAGTAATACTATAAGGTTTTAGCCAAAAATAATAGGCGCCAATAAATTTCTTCTGTATAATATTTCGCAGTTAAGCTAATTTTCAACTGTTGAGCAATAACTTATCACAATATTAAATTATCAAAAAAATATCATTTTTGAAATGTTCTACATTCACAATATAGGTACTAAAATTTGTCAAATCTAACATTTATTAAGTTAGTTAATTGAGAATTTTTTCTCTAAAACAATTGATTTTGCTCGCAGACTGCTCCCTCTCCTCGTATTGCTGGCGATGGTGATCCTAGTGACATCGCAGGTGACCTTCAGTAGGGACTGGAAGGGCGGGAAGCGATCCGCCCCCACCGTGGTAGATTGTGGACAGTTTACCAAACTTTGCAAACGATTTATTGTAAGTATGAAGTATTTTATTATCTCTGGTGTAGGTATATAGTCTATAGGGGTTTACATTTAAAGGACTATTACGAAAAAAGTTGATGTGTTTGTCTATTTGATTGAACGTGGTTATATAAGGATAATAAATGAAAATAATTTAGAATCATTGCGGAATAAGTTATTTTCATAATAAATAACTACCTTTTACTAAATAAATATATTTTTTTAGAACATTTTACTTTCTATGGTAACTAGGTGGTCCTTATTAAGTTTTTACCATTTGCCAATTCTGACTTTTGAGCTGTCTCATGTTGATGCTATTCTATAGCATATCTAGTATAGTATTATAATATTATTATCTGTGGTATTATTAACAATCATTTTATTTGCGTAAGATGAAAAAACATAATATTTTAGCATTCTTATTTGGAATTAGAAACCACAAAATTCAAAATGCTCTATCAAACTACATAAGTCGTCTTAAATCGGTTAATCAGCTATGTAACAATTTATTTAGTATAGTTTTATGAATATATTCTTTATAACGGTATTCTCATAAGTTCTATATTCTCCAGCACGATTTGAAGCAAGTCATGTCATCGGACAGATTAACAAAACCGAGACGAATCGAGGCAGAAGACATCGGTGTTACTTACGATGATGATAAGTAGCTGATTGGAATATTTTGAAGAATTTCATTGAAAATCGCCAACAATTTGTACTGTATTGAACCTGTTTTATTAGCTGTAAGATGGTTATTGTAGCTAATAATTAAAGTTATGGGGAAACATGAAAAAATGCGCTCAATATATGAAAAAAGTTATAAAAAAATTGTCACTGTTGCATGAAGTAATCATATGAATTTTTTGATTATATTGTTGTTAATTTAGATATTTTTTGTTTGTGTATTTTGGAATAATGCCTACGTTACACAAGTGATATATTATTGTTAATATAAGGCTGGACGTTTGTTTAGGTGATATTGACTCAATTCGTTTTTTTTTGTTTTAAATTGTAAGATATTATTTAATTTAGTTTTGTTGGTTCTTCGTGTACATTACGTTCACAGTTTACTGTTAAATTTAATAAAATAGCATTTATTTTGTGGACAGTTTACCAAACTTTGCAAACGATTTATTGTAAGTTATTGCATAGATTATTTAATTTTTTAAAGTATTATTAATATGTTGGAATAAAAACAGTATCTATAACAAGTATAACTTGTATACGAGTATCGCATGTAGACTTAATTGTATAATAAAAATTGTTAATTACATCTAATGGTGTTTTATTTTTTATTCCATAAACTACTTCCTTAAAATTTGACTCTTATTTATATACTTAGCCGCTTACTAAATAAAATGAATTTCATACATTTTCGTTTAAACCTAACCTATTTTCTTTATTTTTTTGACATATCATGTACAAGCTTTTTGGAATACTTTTAATAATATTAGGTAGTTATGTACTTACTTCATATTCAATATAATTTGATTTGTTCGATTCCCTGGCGGCCTACGAAAATATCTTAGTTTTCGCAAATAACTATCTCTGACACAGAAGGCTATGTCGGACACAGAAGGCTATGTCAGAGATAGTTATCTAGTCTAAATTGTTAATAGTCTTAATTGTTTAAATTTAATATATCTTATAGCAACTAAAAAAACTAGATGAGGGGTAGTTAGTCTAGTTCATAATATCTTAAATCTTAGTATAAATAAAAAAGAATATGATTTAATTAACATTTATTTGTCTAACAACAAGATATAATCTCATTCTTCGAAGTTCTCAAAAGACACACTGCGTTTCCCGCCTTTCCAGTCCTTGCTGAAAGTGATTTGCGCTGACGTGAGCGACACTAGCGCCATCACTACACACAGCGGAACTAAGCTGAAAATGATTTTATTTTATTAGAAAGAAGAAAGAAAAAACATTTATTCCTAGAAAAAGGTACACACACAAGAAGAAAACACAAAATAGAACAAGAAAGAAAGTACGATACATAAAATTAGACATAAAATTAGACATCATGTTCGCTTCGTATTAGATACTAGCTTTCCGCCCGCGGGCCGCGGCTTCGCCCGCTTTGTATAAAATCTAATAAATTATATACTAAAACCTTTCTCTTAAATCACTCTATCTATTAAAAAAACCGCATCGAAATCCGTTGCGTAGTTTTAAAGATTTAAGCATACAAAGGGACATAAGGACATAGGGACAGAGAAAACGTCTTTGTTTTATACTATGTAGTGAAGCTGCTCGCCTCGACTCCGCCCGGGCGTGCTTCACTATTTCTACTTTCATTTCGGTAGGTACCTTTAAAATTAATTCAATGAACAGGTGGAACTAGTGAATGGTGTGCTTTATTTTAAAATTAAATCTATAAAATGCAGTTCCTTCAATAGGTAACAATACAAAGTATAAATGATTAAAACTAAATAAATTCAGCCTACGTGACTCAGGGGAAATTTAGCTTTCTACGAGTGAAATATTTTTTTGAATAAGTAATTCGAGTAGTTTTTGTATCAAAACTATACATAGCCGGAGCACTAAAATAAGAAGAGAACCCCTGCATTTTCGGAGCTACGGAGATCCTCAAAAATATACTTACCCCAATTTTACTAGATTCATTGTAAAAGGAAAAGTTGTAGGTATTTTCACTTAAACACTGATGAAATGTTTGTGTCGAGAAAAAATGCTACTCCCTATTTATTTACGATAATAGGTTATAGGTGTTTATTGAAATTTCACGCAAAATACAAAACACAAATAATTTACCTAACTTATCACACGCATCACATATGATAAATATGTATTTAATATTTTATTCGACGGATGCATATATTAGGGTTACGTTGAAAAAAAAAAAATTTTATATAGAAATAAATCAAATTTTCTCGTTATACATGTAAGTATTACTATTTTCGAAATGAATACCGAAGATACCTACTTATGTAAATTACTGAACATTAAGGAAAAATCAAAATTGTAAATTTTACCATATTTTACTGATTCCATCAAAGGAAATTATGTTCGTTAAATTAAATGTGAATCCAAACTGGTGCCATCATAAGCATCTTTATACTACTTAATTAAAAAAAACAATAATATACCTACCTAAAGGTATTGTTTATTATTCTACTTTCTGACTTCCGTAAACTTCTATTAATATTTCGATTATTTTAACAACTGTTTCGATCTTGCCTTTTCTATCATGTTAGAATAATAAAATATATTATAGTTAACATTATATTATTTACATTTATTATTCGCCGTGAAATTACATTGAAAAATGCAATACCTACATACATTTAGCATATAAAAAGGGAGCGACACTTTATCTCGAAACAATTGTTTCAGTGTATTAGTGAAAATACCTGTAACTTTCAATTGTACCATGAATCTAGTAAAATTGGGGTGAGTATTTCTTGCATTTTGTTTTTAAGAAGCTTTCTCTGAATAACCCTTCCTACTTATATTATAAATGTTTTTGAGGATCAATGTAAGTATGTTTGCTTTTATTTCACGAGAAAACTACTTGACCGATTTGGATGAAATTTTACGGTAATAAGGGTTAATTATACATCAGAATAACTCAAGAGATATAGAAATACTTGTGTGAATCACAGTGAAACCATGCGGCTCAGACTAGTCCTATCCTATCCTAATAATATTGTAAATGTGAAAGTAAGTAAGGATGGATGAATATGTAAGTGTATGTATGTGTGTTTGTTACTGAACCGTTTACCATGAAATTTAGCACACATATAGAGAGTAACTTGGATCAAGACATAGGATAGATTAAAACTTAAAACCTTGTTAAATCTAGTTACCTAATTTCCGGGATAAATCCCGGAAATTCCACGGGAACGAGAACTATGCGGTTTTTTCTTTGAAACACGAGCAAAGCTAGTAAATAATAAAAAAAATATTTTATTTTACTTTTGGAAAGCTAGTAAATAATAAAATAAAACTGTGTTTTCAGCTTAGTTCCGCTGTGTGTAGTGATGGCGCTAGTGTCGCTCGCGTCAGCGCAAATCACCTTCAGCAAGGACTGGAAAGGCGGGAAACGTAGTGTCTTTTGAGAACTTCGAAGAATAAGATTATTTGTTGTGAGACAAATAAATGTTATTTACTTCATACTGATTGTTTTATTTATGAGATAAAAGGATAAATCATTACCTATTTTGATCTGAATCATGAGTGAGCTCTGTTGAAGTTTGTGCGAAAGCTTCTAAGGTCTATTTATAAAGTTTTATGGTTTACTTTTTAATGAGAAATCGATATCATAATTATTTTTCTTTATACGTGTATTTTCGAGAATTTTATTTTATAAAAAAAGCTGAAGTAAGAATTATAATATAAGGACACAATTTATATGTAAATCGGGCCATTAGGTCATAAGGTCATCGGGCCATACTCAAACCTTCCTTTGGAACCAAGCTATCCATTCGTAAATTAAGCATGAAAATCGGTGCAGTAGTTTTTGAGCTTATTGCGAACGCGGCGTAGGAATAGAAGGTCTTTGTTAAATAAAATTAAACAACAAAAAAAGGGTGAAAAAAAACAAACAAATATAAAATACACATTTATTGCTAAAATAAATTGATTTTATGTACAACACGCTTCAAGTAAGAACTATATCATATTGCGATTATATTTATTGTTTAATTATAAAAATACAATTACGTATCAAGGAGATAATAATTCGAAACATTCTGAATAATAAAATTAATACATTTTTCAATAAGAATTTTGTACGATAAATAAATAATACAATCAGGAAATTGCCAAAAATTATAAATTCATATAAAATTATGGATTAAAAACATGCCTATTAAGAACATATTATTACAATATTTTTACGTAACTTATTAGATAAAAAAGTTTGTGAATATGAACTAATCGTGATTACTATGAAAGAAATACTATAATATTATACTAAAAATAAAACATATTATTTCTAAGATACATCTAAATTGGTGGTTAGTATATATTAAAACGAAACTGAAGTATAGTAGAGCCATTTTAATAGGCAACATTTGACAGTTCAACAAAATTCAACAACGTAACTTAGTAACGGCGACATAGAATAACATGATATTTCGTTTTGTTAGAACTGCACATTTGCTTAACTTTTTTCAATTACGATTACATATTTATAATAATAATGACCGATACAAGTAATTTTAAGATTTCATTTTACCGATAGACCATCCTAAACATAATAAACAATTTCTGAATTGAAGAACTGACGTCGCTACAATTTTGTGTCAATAAACCTTTTTTCTTTTTAACCTTTTGAACGCCAATGACATCTATAGATGTCATGTGCAATCGTGCCCTGTGCGCCAACGACACCTATACATGCCAAGAAACAGATCATAGATAAATACAAAATAAACATATTAGACCTTTACTTTTACGTGTTTTATTTATACAGTTTATGAACTGAATCCCCAGTTATTATATAATTGTACACAGTAAACAAAATTGCCAAGTAGTTATTCAAATATTTGATGACAAAAAATAACTTAATTAATGGCTAAAAAAGCATGTTCTCTCGCGCCAATGACATGTATACGTGCCTACTAGTGATGTAGTGTAATATTCAAGTAACTTCATTAAAATTTCAGCGAAATTACTCTAATTCGCTTAATTTTTGTAATAACTACAAAAAAAATATATAAGCTTAGTCACTGAGAAAAAAGGTAAATACTACATTCTTTGGTATAATACCATATTGTCTATATTGTGGATATTGTTGATTTGAATATTTTCCTTTTCGCCAATCATGCGCATCCCTAGCACAGTATCGATATGCAATCCCTTCTGCGCCATTGACATGAATAGATGTCGGACTGGTGACGTCGTAAGCGCGTGCCGTGTTGTTAAGTGCGGAAAGTTGTAAAAATATTTTATCGAGTAGGTATCTACCAATATTATAATCAAATAAGTACAAGGCTATTAATGAGCATAATAATTATATAGATAGGTAGGTAAATACAAGGCTGTTAATGAACATAATGATTATATACAATTGTTGATTTTTTATTATTTTTTATTTCATCGTCACAAACACAATGTATGCGTTCTAGCATAATATTTATTGTCCATGTAATGATAAAAATTCGCTTAGGTCCAAAATGTATAAATATCTCTAAAAATCTGTAGGTACTTAACCTTACCTATTTAGCAGTTTTCAAAATTTATTACCTAATAAGTCTAATCAGTGCCTTTATTAGAATATTCTTATGATACAAATTGTCGCTATGTCATATCAAAATATGGTAATTGACCTAAATAGGTACCTACATATAATTAGTATTTGTAATAACTCAAGTATTAAACTAAATGATTGGAAAATAAATATGTAGTTTTAATGCAATTCCCTTTATTTAAAGGTAATAGTTGTTTTGATATTTACAAATAAACACTCCACAATAATACCTATAGTTCATATAAACTTAATAAATAAACTCGATAAATTATAATAATATACAGCTACACATCCCTAATCAGAAGCGAGAGATTATAAAAAAAAGGATGGTTGCCCGCGCCATTGGCATGTATACATGCCAATGGGGCGTAACTGATAGAGAATAGTGCTGTAACTTGCTGCAATTTTATATGTATTTTTGTATCTCAAAAGGTTGATTTTTTTTGTTGATAGTTGCTATAAATGTGGTCTTAAGTTTTTACAGTAGGAGATGAGGTTAAATAAATATTATTTTTGTGTTATAAGCTGTTTATTCAAATATTCAGACGTGAATTATTATGTTTATCGATAACATTTTGGACTCCCTACTATTTTCAAGGTTATCTCATTGAATTTGTGGCTTGGCGTGGAGGGCACGGCGATGCGTTTTTGCTCTGGCGGTCAAAAGGTTAAATACTAGAGACGTTACTTTAAAAATCGAAATCTGACATCTAGAATAGAATGCATTGATTACTTGTGAATAAAAATCATCATAAATTAATAAATTCGATTGACAAATGTTTCAAATCCGTATCGATTAATACACTTTAATCGATGTTTTTAAGCAGGTTACCTCTCTTCGAAGATAAAATTGATAGATGTCAAATGTTGCCTATTAAATTGGCTCGACTATAGTAATATGTACCTACTTCTTGAGATTTTTTAAATAATTGAATTTAAAATTAATTATTCCGATATATGTAATGAATAAAAAGCCTTATAAAACTAAGAGGCAGTGTATTTAATTTTTAAATTAGTTATATTATGGAATATAATAATCGAGCTTAATTAAAAGAGAGCATACCAAATTACGCTACAATTTCAAGAAATTATAAGTAACGTTTAAAATAAATACTTTTGAAACGGAATTTCATCGTTCTTCTAAAAATTCTCCTTCATCCAAAACTTAGTGTAATATGGCGGCTAATTTATTAATTTTTAATTCATCTATTTACTACTTACATTTTCATCGACGGAAACTAAATTTACTCTGGCTTTTTAATGAAAAAATTATACAATATAACAGTAAAACACGACTTATCTGTATGATCAATAGTATTTGTTACCAGTAAACATCATAAAATGCCTTTAAACTTTACTGTCAAAACACAAAACCCAATTCTAAAGTCCGACCGCGGAGCAGGAAGAATTTCGTACAATGACCTCTTTACCTACTGACAGTGGTCACAAACATTTTTGAATGAAGTGCAGTTTACATGAAATGTTTGGAGGAGAAAATGTTTTTTTACTAACTTATTAAATAAATGTCCTTTCTTATTTACAATACTTATTAGTTACATTTTAATTTTTTCAATAACCACTATATAATAAACGATAGATTTTGCCGTGACTCAAGGTCAATAAAAAAACCACATGCAATTAAGAACAAACCTTACGCTCTCAGGTTAAAAGTTTACAATCCCTAAGGACGGCGGTCATTGCATCTGTGCGAGCAAGACACAATATTATATTTACGCGGGAGTGACAGTGACAGGTAATAACAGGTTAATGTACGAAATTGTTCGCGTCCGGACTTTACCACTATTTTCTTTATTCCTCATCATCAACACAGCACCTAACATACTCCAGGGCACTATTCAGGGCCTCTAGCCACTGGTCCCTATCCTTGGCCGTATCGGCTGCTAGCAAGTGCCGCCTGCGTATATTGCCATCTGGCCCTTTGAAGTACACCAGGGACCCTGTGTCGGGGACTATGAGCCCTGCAGGGACGGATGTCTCTAGAAGAATCGTGTTCGGACGAGCGCAAAGATCTCGAGGGGCTTTTACGACTTTTTCTGATATGACCGTTGTCAGGTCTATATCGCCGATCGGCATCTGTAAAAATTAGGTCAGATTAATGTTTATTTTTGTCTCTGAGTTATGTTACTTTTAACTGGATATATATTATTTAATAAAATAAAATAAAATAAAATAGCCTTTATTGCTGTTATTTTCTTAAATTATTACATGCCAATTTCTTAAAAACTAAGTTAATTCTACTTATTCTAATTTTTATTTATAAAATCGGCAACAGGGTGTTTATAAGGAACAGCTTGTCTGTCGACAAAGGCCTCCTCTAAAGATTTCCATATATTTCTATCTTTTGCTAAGCGGGTCCATACAGGACCAGCTATTTTCTTAAATTCATCTTCCCATCTTTTGCTTTGTCTACCTCTATTCCTTTTGCTATCTCTTGGATACCATTCCGTTACTAACTTAGTCCATTTCTCTCTACTTTCTCTAAACATATGTCCTGTCCAACGCCATTTCAGCTGTCTGTAGGTTGTGAGTGCATGTTTAAATTTAGTTTTATTTTTAATTTCTTCTAATTTCACTCTATCTTTTAATTTTATACCCAGAATACTACGTTCCATTGAATTTTGGCAGACTTTTAATTTATGTTCCTGTAAATCTGTTAACGCCCATGTCTGGCACCCGTAAAGTAAGCATGGCATAATGCATATTTCGTACACTTTCTTTTTTCCTTTCATAGGCATATCTTTATTCTTCATTATTTCCCGTAGAGACCAAAACCGTTTCCAAGTATTATTAATTCTTCGTTCTATTTCTTTATTCATGCAATCCACTGTCGATATAAGTTGGCCCAAATATATATATTCATTTACAAATTCTATTTCTTCATTGTTTACTGTTATTCGTTCGTTTGTTACTGTTCGTTGAGAATTCGTCATAATTTTGGTCTTAGTTAAGTTCATTGTCAGTCCTGCCTTAGCACTTTCATCCGATAGTTGCTGCATCATTACACCCAGGGTTCCTGCATCTTCTGATAATAAAACTAAATCGTCCGCGAAGCGCAGGTGGTTGAGATTTTCTCCATTTATATTGAGGCCATTTTCGGTCCAGTCAAGATTTCTGAAAATCATCTCCAGCACTGCTGAAAATAACTTCGGTGATATAGGATCTCCTTGGCGTACACCTCTTTGAATAGGAAATTCGTTGCCAGTAGATTCAAGTTTAATTTGTGCTGTGCTCGCTGTGTATACGTTTTTAATTATTCTTATATATTTTGCATGTATCCCTTGTTTCTTTAGAGCGTCCCATATAAATTCATGTTCCAAGGTATCGAACGCTTTGTTAAAATCAACGAATCCAATGTAATATGTTTTGTTATATTCTCTATATTTCTGTAAAACCTGTCGTAGAGTATGTATGTGATCTAAGGTTGAGAATTTACTTCGGAAACCAGCTTGTTCCTTAGGTTGGTTTTCATCTAGTGTATTGGTAATTCTGTTTAATATTATTTTAGAAAATATTTTATAAATATTTGACATTAAGCTGATCGGTCTATAGTTTTTTATATCACCTTTGTCTCCCTTCTTATGTAACAGTATAATTGTCGATTTGGTCCAGTCCTCCGGAATGATTTCCGTTTCGAGGATTTCATTGAATAAATCTGTAAGTATTGGTGCTAACACTGGTAATGTAGTTTTTAGTATTTCATTTGTGATTAAGTCTGATCCAGGTGCTTTATCTACTTTTTGTGTTTCGATAGATTTTATTGTTTCTTCCTTCAAAATTGGTTTAATCTCTTCTTGGTTTTCTGAGTTATATACCTTTATTCTTTGTTCCTTTATATTGCTTTTGTATAAATTTTGATAATATTCCGTAGCGATACCTAGTATTTCTAGTCTTTTAGTGGTCTTTGCATTGTTTTTATTTTTCATATTTGGAATCCAGTCCTTTTTGTGATTCATTTCTTTCAGCGCCTTCTTTATTCCTCCTGTTTTTTCTATGTATGTTCTCAATGTTGTTGACCTTTTCATTTTCCGTTCTTTTCTAAGTTGTTCACTAATCTTTTTACTTAATTCTGCTATCTTATGGCCATTGTTTTTGTAAGTTCTTCCTTGTTGTATCAGTTCTTTCCGTTCTTGTAATAATTTCTTAGTTTTAAATGATATCACTTTCTTACTAGTTATGTTTACTTTCATAGTTTCTGTTTTTAGTTGTTTGATCAATCTGATGTATTTTTCTTGAGTCGACATTCTTTCTTTACCACTATTTTGCAGGGATATTTCAAGGTTTTTCAGAAGTAAATCTTTGCTACCGGTGCATTCAATGCCTTTCACGCTGTAGTGATATTTTCGTGCTCTTTTAGCACGTTTTCCTGATAGTTTTGCTCTAACAATTCTATGATCTGAATTAAAATTGAAGTTGTTTAAAATAGACAAATCTTTAAAAACTTTTATATTGTTAGACATAATATAGTCGATCTCGTTTTTATATCGGCCATTGGGAGAGATCCATGTCCATTTCTTCGATGGTTTCTTTTTGTAAAAACTATTTAGGATGCTTAGCTTATTTTCAATGGCAAATGAAACTAGTCGTGAGCCGTTTTTACTTCTATTGCCAAATGCATGACATCCTATGTTATATTCTTCTCCACATTTTTGTTTACCAATCTGTCCATTAAAGTCCCCCATAATTATCATGTTTTTTGATGCATATGAAGTAGTTAATTGTAGGTCTTCGTAAAATTTTTCTATTTTTACTATATCTTCTTTCTTATTTGATTCAATAGGCGAATACGCCTGGATTATAGTCCATACTTGTTCTTCCTCACCATCTACGGGTAATAGAATGTTGAGAATTGCTATTCGTTCTGAAATACCCCTTAGTTCTTTAATGTTTTTGGCAAAATTCTTTTTAACTATAAATCCGACTCCATATAATCCGGGCGTCTCCCCAATGTGGTGTAGTATGTAATTTCCATGGTCTTCTATTTTTTCTCCAAATCTTCTTACTTCACTAATACCAATAATGTCCCATTTTATTTCATCCAATGCTAGTTCTAATTCTTTCAATTTCTCGGTGGTCCCTAGTGATCGGCAGTTTAAAGTTGCTATGTATATATCGTTATATTTATTTTTACTGATATTTTTTATCTTTAGAGGGTCGCGGTCATTTTCCCCCACGATGACCAGTCGGCTTGGAGGAGATAGGTGGTTTCTAATTATTCGGTTATCAATAATTTTATGTTTTTGTGTTTTCCGGTTGCCGATAGCTAATTGTTATTGCCTATTATCTGTTGTGTAGGAAGAAAGAGAGTTGGATCTTCCTCTCATGACGTCAAAGGCGTTACGTCTGTTAGTTTGTGATGGTATCCACACTTGCTTTTTTGCTTGTGTATTTTCTCGCGGTGATGAAGATAATTCTCTCTTTCTTTTATCATTTGTTGTATTATTTTCCTTCACTATAAGCTTGTCGTATTTAAGATACGCAAAATTTCCTTTCATTCTTTCTTCTTTTAGTTTACTTTGTAACATCTTTCTCTTCTCCAGAACTTCTTTAGAATAATCCTCTGATATATATATACCTTTGAGATTTTTCCGTACTTTCATTACCTCATTTTTCTTCCATGAACTGACAAAGGAAAGCAGAACAGGTCTCGGCTTTCCTTCTAGGTTTTTCTTACCGATATGATAAGCGTTGTTTATTTCAAAATCTTCAATATTTATATTTAAGTCTTTATTGAATATCTTTTTTACCTCTTGTATAAGTCCTGGCGCAGATTCCTGTTCCTCTTTCAATCCGAAAATAATAATATTGTTTTGCTTCTTATCTCTTTTCAAATATTCCATCTCTTTCTCAAGGTTTAGCATTTTCATCTTTAAATCTTTGTTTTCTGCTAGAATAGGCTTTATTTTTTCATCAATTTTCTCCATGATTGAATTAGTTATAGACTCTTTGAGTTCTACCGTCTGTTTCTGCATTTCTATTTTCATTTTGTCGAACAAAATTTGAAATTGATCTTCCATGTTTAAGTTTTAAATTCTTAACGTAAAATGAAACGGTGGGGAATTATGATTATTAAGTTGGCAACACTGATGTGACCAATGACACGATCTGACAGTAACGTGACAGATGATGACAGTTGACACTATGACGTTTTAATGCTTTCCATGACGTTTCAATGTGATTGTGAAATGTTGGTTAATTTTTAATTGTTTAGTATTAGATCGTCACCTGTTTTATTTTCACGAATCAATAATCCCACAAGTCCACAGCACTTATTTGTTTTCTACTATTCACCGTGTCCAACAGTCCGTAGTTTATTTTTAATAACAATAAGTTTGAGGAGTTCGCTACAACGATGTTTACGTTTCGAGAACCGGAACCGTCATCCGTCATATATTATTTATATACATAACAAATAACTGTGTAAATATTTTTATATGTCATAATTGAAGTGAAACTTCAGTATCGATCGGGGTCGGAAAAAAAAATTAGTGTAAGATTTTTTCGTTACGCGTGACATTTTTCCATTACGCGCCATCTTTTTCTTATCCCTACCACGCGTGATTCGACGTATTTCTGTAAAGTTGCATATAGTAAAAATATTTTTTTGAAAAATAAGGTCATAAAAAAGTTTTACTTCTTACGTGTGCACACTAGTACACGCACACATTTTTTTTATTAAGATGACGATGCGTAGCTCACATTGAGCTACAAATGTTGTGTTTGTGTGTGCTTGCGTTCGATGTTGAATATGCAACAGTACGCCGTGTGCGTATTTCTGTGCGTGGCGTGTGTATTTACGTGCGTATACTTATGTGCGTGCAGCATGCCTTGCTTTACTGTAGTGTGCTATTTACGAGTAGGTGTGTGCATATATACGCACTTATACTCACACACGCGCCGAACGTGAGTACACGTGCTATTTACGCGTATGTGTGTGTGCATATACTTATCTATACTAATATTATAAAGCTGAAGAGTTTGTTTGTTTGTTTGAATGCGCTAATCTGGGGAACTACTGGTCCGATTTGAAAAATTCTTTCGCTGTTAGATAGCCCATTCATCGAGGACGGTTATGGGCTATATATCATCACGCTACGACCAACAGGAGTGGAGCCACGGGGGTGAAACGCAGAACAGCTAGTTTATACATATGGTCACTGCACACTGCACCCCGCACCCCACACACTGCACCCCGCATCCCGCACACTGCACCCCGCACCCTGCACCCCGCACACTGCTCACTGCACCCCGCACACTGCTCACTGCACCCTGCACACTGCACCCTGCACCCCGCACCCTGCACCCCGCACACTGCACCCCGCACACTGCACCCTGCACCCCGCACACTGCACCCCGCACACTGCTCACTGCACCCCGCACAGCACCCTGCACCCTGCACCCCGCACACTGCACCCCGCACACTGCTCACTGCACACTGCACCCCGCACACTGCACCCTGCACCCTGCACACCGCACACTGCACCCCGCACACTGCTCACTGCACCCCGCACAGCACCCTGCACCCTGCACCCCGCACACTGCACCCCGCACACTGCACCCGGCACCCCGCACACTGCACCCTGCACCCCGCACACTGCACCCCGCACCCTGCACCCCGCACCCCGCACACTGCACCCCGCACCCTGCACCCCGCACCCCGCACACTGCACCCCGCACACTGCACCCCGCACCCCGCACCCCGCACCCCGCTCACCTTGCGCGGCACGTCGTCCGGGTACTTCCAGTAGGCGAGGCGCGGCGCGCGCAGGCGGAACCAGCGGCGGTGCCACGCGCCCAGCCCGCTCACGTCGTCGAACGCCGTGAGGAACGCGCAGTGCTGCGCCGGCGCCGCCACACGCACGCGCGCCGAGATGTCCGTGTGGATGGAGCCTTCCAGCGGACTGCCGCACGGTACCTGCAACATTCAGGTAAAATAGGCATGAATAGGCCGCCTCGGGGTAGGCAATTTGGAGGGCCTGGAAACACGCAATTGGTTGAGGGCCTGGAAACACACAATTGGCGGAGGGCCTGGAAACACGCAATTGGTGGAGGGCCTGGAAACACGCAATTGGTGGAGGGCCTGGAAACACGCAATTGGCGGAGGGCCTGGAAATGGAAACACGCAATTGGCGGAAGACCTGGAAACGGGCAACTGCTGAGCGGGACATGCGAAAGATTGCAATAGTGCTCCCGCATCCCGTCTAAAGCAGCGCGTTGGTAATCGGTGGGGTTGTAGTCGGTAGGAATCCGACATAACCCACGGCTCCTTTCCCGGGAGTAGTAGGTATCTTAGGTAAGATTTCCCCACTTAAAAAAAGGCATGAATTTTATCCTAGCTGAAATATGAAGTCCCAAAAAAAACTAGGTACAGATAATGTTTTGTGCTACGCGTAGTCGGGAAGCAATTGCTGTATGAAAATCTGTGCTGCAAGCGCGGCGCGCGGGGCGCGGCTTGTGAATCATAGATTAAGCGATGTCACCGACTCACCGCTATAGAGGCGACACTTTGTAAATATTCTGCCTATTACTTATTTACTAAAAATAATCAATGTAACAAAAAATACAATTAACCTATAAAAAATTATCAATAAACTTATCAATGTAACAAAAAAAATTAGTACGTAGGTAATTGAGTTTCATCTTTCATGATTTAACCTTTTTTTCAATTAATATCCACAGTTCATTCTTTTCTAAATGTGTAAAATTACGTCGTGTTACATTTTACGTCATCTAATATTGCTATCGAAACTTCTTTCATACCCAATGCCATTTCTTAAATTTTTAGTCTATGACAAAGCATTCAAAGACACGCGTAACAGAACGCAGCTTGCGAGTAGGGTTGTCAAATAAAGTTTTATCCTATTACATCATTTTTAGCACACCATTCTTGGATAAAAAATTAAGTGTATTGAAAATTTCATTGATAGATTTAATCTAAGCGAGCAATCAAATTAACACACACTACGAAATCCAGTAGAAAAAATGAGAAAAAATTAATGTGTAGTTGAATTTTTTTTTTTTGGGAAAAATTTATTTGTTTTTTTTTTATCTTTTCGTTCTTACCTTGTTCAACGTAAACGTTTTCCGATTGGCCTGTTGCAGTGCGAATATACAATATCCGTGCAACTGAAACTGTGGACTGCGCACAGACGTCGGACCCCCAGGGCTCTGTACGCGCGGCGCTTTTAGTTCTGACACTTTAGATTTTGGTGTTAAGAGTTTTGAGTTGCCCTGTAATAAAAAACAAAAAAAAAATGTATGCGTGTACTAGTATACACACGTAAGAAGTGAAACTTCTTTATGACCTTATTTTTCAAAAAATAATTTACTATATGCAACTTTACAGAAATACGTCGAATCACTCGTGGTAGGGATAAGAAAAAGATGGCGCGTAACGGAAAAATGTCATGCGTAACGAAAAAATGTTACACTAATTTTTTTTCAACCCTGATAAAGAAGTTTCACCTCAAAAATATAATGCATAATTTTATATTTTTACACTATGCTCAGTATGTATGTATTTGTTAGCATAAATTAGTAGTTGTGATGGTAAAAATTTACGATTACTTTATAAAAATCAGCACTATTCTGTACAACGAAAAGTATAGAATAAAAGTATAAAAAATAACATAATTGTTTAAAAGTGATTTTAAAATGAGAAATTTTTGGTGTTTTTGTTGGATTTTGTGTTGATAAAAAAGAGGATATATTACCTTTTTATTTGTAATGTGATATTTAACATTGTGCGGTAGAAGCTCCTTGGACGCTTGCAGTAAGTAAACTTCAACTGTCACCTGAAATCAATCAATCTTTAATGGATTTTATTGAACCCAATTTTGGACGCTCTAGAACTTTCTGGAAACGAGTAAAAATTAAAGTAATGGTTAGTTAAAATATTGATTTTATCTAATTACCATCTAATAAGTTCCTTTTATTTTTAACAATTTTTTGTCAAAACGTTTTCAGATCAACATCCTTTCGAAGTTTTCCATAATGGTATTGCTTTTACTTAGCTACCCCAACTATATAGTATACTACCATAATTTTTCTACATAATATACATATTTTCTCCTTACCCCCAAAACCTCAAAGATATCCTAGATATATTATATTTTACCTTAAAATCGCTAGCCAATCCGTCCATACGTATTTCATCAGGGAACACTAGCGGCGCGTTTGGTTTCGTCAGTTGCATGCTACTCGCTAGCACTCGATCGCGACACTTTAGTAGACACACTGCGTGATGTCCAACGGCGCCATCTACAAGACAAAAAATATTATTAATTATTGAAGTGCAACTGCTTTAGGCGTATTGAGAGTAAATATTCAAGGTAGCGTCACGGCAATACCGTTACGTAATGGAGTAAGGCGACGATTTTGGTATCTTTGAATCTTGCCTAGTGATTGTATTCTCTTGGATCTTGCCAAAGAGGTTTCACTTCTGAAACGTGTGCTCAGCACACGCTCTTATCTTCAATTTTCGTTCCTATTTTTTGTTTTTTGTTGTGTGTGTGTGTGTGTGTGTTATTGATCGTAAATAAATGTTTGTTTGTCTTTAAGCTATCAGAAAGCTGTTTAATCATTCGTAATACTAACCAGCATGCAACTGGCGCACATAATCTCTACGTAACGGCACTCTAACGTTGCGCATATTCAACGAGGCCATGCCCGCAGAGCCCGCGGGTCCAGCACCTTCCACTTGCAGTCTTTGGACCTCGTGTAAACATGCTTGGCGGCGGTGGGCTGAAAGTTGGGTGGAATATATTAATTAAGGATATAATAAATAATGTTAAAACATATAGGAAAGAGTATAGAAAATAATATAATATCATTTTAGGTTATCAATTAATAGAAATGGTATTAAAAAGGTTGTAGTTTAAAGTCACTGATAAATTGTAAAATAAAAAAATAAAAAAAATATGGTTAGTCACAAATGAAAGAAGCATTTATTTTCATTTCAGAAAAGATATTAGAGATCGTTCAGAACATATTGTTTAAAAAAACAATGTACATACGCTTTTTGAAAAATCTAAGTGGGGTGGGTAGATTATACAAATAAGTAAAACTCCATTAATAAAATCAAATTATTGGTGGATACAATTAAACAAATGAATAGTAATATTAGAAATCTATTTCAATAATGATAATAAGAAATATATAGTCTGTCCACTAAACTAAACTAATATTTTATTATTTATTGGTTTCTATCTTACAATTTGGTTGTCTTTACGTATTATATAACATAAAATAAGAGTTTTTCTGTATCGGATATACTTTACAGAGTATTTCTATCGATTATTATAATCTATCGACCCATCATTGAATAATTCTGTGTAGACATCACTAAGTGGGCGGGGCCTGTCCATGAAGTACAATAATTATTTGTATGACATTTTACCATAGACAATACAATTCTTCTTAGGCGTGAAGCTGTCAAAAAGCAAATAATATAATGGACAGAGTATAAATGCATCATAACTTACTCGCTAATAATAAAAGTCTTTCTCCCTCAGCTTGTTCCGTAGATCCACTAAACTCTATTGTAGCAGCGCACAGATTCAGCGCTTGGCTTGCCTGTTGAAAAGAGAATTTAGAAATAAATTAAAAACATTATCATACATAAAGATTAACTAAATTGAATTTAATTTAATTTAGTTCATTATAGTGTGTCAGAATCCGGCTCGAAGGACCAGTCATTCGGATATAATAAGCGACCTTGTTGTACGCCCGATAAAGTGTATTTAAACAACCATATTTCGACACCTATTAAAAAGCAACACTCTTATTAATTAGGGTTATAGAGAACTATACAGTCCAAATGTTAACCTCCAAATTACCTGCGATATGACAGTCTGCTGCTTGCTGATCTCGTTCTGCAGCTCTTTGATGCGCTGTCTGACAGTTGTCACATTGACTGTCGGCTCGTCGGGCGTTTCTGGCGGTTCGCGTTCGGGTGACGTGTGTCGGATCGTACGGAGGGGCGTTGTTGGTGTTGATGACTGTAAATTGTATGGATTGATAAAATATCATCTTTGGTCTTAATTATTTAAATTATTTTTATAGGCATTACATTTAATCTTGCTTATAAAAAAATGACAGACATTACATGAAATAAGTAATATATCAGCTCTGACTGAACCTGGCTGTCGCTGCTTAGCTGAGGATACCTTTTCTGGCAGATTTTTATCATTTTGTAAACATTCTAGTCTATAATTTTTTATGCTAATGAATTTTATATTAAAATCGGATTTAAAACTTATTTCATTAATGTTATTAAATTACATAATATCATAACGATTAGTAAGAATAAATAAGTCAAAACTTCACAAAATATTAATCAACTTACCGCTTGCATCCGTCTATAGAAGCTCACGCTATGCACCAGTTCGCTGCCCTTATCCAGTCTCACAGGCGTGGCCAAGGGCTGGCTTTTCAGCGGCGACTTGAACTGCGCCTTGTCCTGATACACGAAACTTGACGATGAGAGGCAGCCCTGCGGTTAAATTTACTAGTGTGGTAGGGCTTGCTTGGGGGGAATTTATGAGGTTACATGTAAAAGAATGTAGCCCTATGTTAGTTACTTGAAGAATTTCTGAGATTGTATGTATACAAAGTTATTGTTGAGATAAAAGTTATAAAACATTACCTATTATGAAACTCGTATGTTTTGGTATGTAATATTGGATAGGTATAATCCTATAGGATTGAAGATGTTTTTGTGTCCTTATATGTCAATAAATACGAGCTCATTATATGTATACTAACATAAATAGATGTAAAGATTGTATGTTTACTTTGTAGTTTCTCTGAAGTAATCTATCTCCTGAGCTACGGAACCAATTTGAAAATTCTTTACCAATAAAGATCTACATTATCAATAATGACATAGCCTAGCCTATATATTTGTTTTTATACTGTATCTCCCTGAGCAAGGTGAGCGGATAGTAGGACAGTTAATAATGGAGCTACCAGAAGACAATAAATTACTAGTGGCATATCCCTAACAGCCCAAACGTTTTGAATGCTATCAAAAACTACCGCTTGTCCATTGGCATTAAAGTCTAAACCAAGACCAGTTACCTCATTCACCTTGTTCACTTTAGGCGGTGTCGGTCCCTCGTGTTCCAGCGCTTCATCCAGTAACTCGTCCAGTTCACTGTCACACGCACTCTCCTCTGAATCGCTTTGCACTGCCTTCTTGTAGCTCGTGTTGTTGCGTTTTACGACCTGGAAGTGAATAAGGTTTAGATTAATTTCGAATGTCATTTGTATTTTGTACTGAGTTGTTAAGGATTGGCCAAGGAATATTGAACTTTAAAGAGCAGTTGATAGACTTTTTGGTCAATCTCTATTATATTATTGTGGGATGGTGTTCTTGATTTTAAAGCATACATGCGATAAAGATGAATAATTATTGATTAATAATACCTAATACATTACGGTATTTTTGGCGTATCAACTATAACATTTGGCTATAAATTTTAGTTAAATAGATTTGGTCGATTATAAAATCGTGTGTAAAGAAAAGTATACATGTACTCACATTCATAACCTCTCGTCCGAAGGATGTATCAGCCCAATTATCAGATTTGTTTAGTTTTTCTGGAATATTCTCTTCGCTGAAACAAGAATTATCTGGTAAGCATTTCATATAAAAGATCAATTGGTCGTATAATAATTATTAATTGGTATTTATTCTCCCATATTTTTTGTGGTTTTCGAACATTCAGAGTGCATATTTATTTATATTAAACATAGTACTTTTTATATTACATGCATATAAAACTAGTTATAACATGCAGCTTCGCTCGCATTGTCGAGTGAAATTATCAGTAATGGCGCCCATCTATCGGAATTATAAAATATGTGTGTGGGTAATTTAAATTCGCTTGCTTCGTTTTCCCATGGAAATAAAGTTATTTAGATACGCAGTAAAAAGTAACCTATATCACTCTTTAACCCATCTATAGTAACTATCTCAACACACAAAAATCATACATATACATAATAATCGATGGTTATGTTATAATATACACGAATGCTCAGGTAATCAATCCTTTACCGGAATAATACATATTAAATGATTCGTTTTATTATAAAAGGCCTAGCTTTGGTTACGCCCGTGTTTATTATATAGCCAATAGCACTCAGAGATCACGTAAATATTATTATTTTGAAATCGGTACAGTAGTTTCTGAGATTAGCTCGTTCAAACAAGCAAATAAATTTGATGGAACCTAGATTATAATGAATTTCATCATAATTATTCTTATGCATTTCTTCTTCTATTACTAAAGTTAGGATATTAAGAGGTTATTAACTTATTTCAAAAAGTTAACTGCATATTTGTTTGTTGCTAAACATGAAAGTCGAGAACGACTCGACCGATTTGCTAATTCTTTTTTAACGTTTTTGTTGAGGCATAAGGAAAGGTTCTTATGTAGAGAAAACATGAAAAAGGGGCAATAGGGCAACTTCTGCTGGGGCAGCTAGTCTTAATATATATAAATCTCGTGTCACAATGTTTGTCCTCAATGGACTCCTAAACCACTTAAGGTGAAATGAGACCCAAAACAGACGTTTTGAGCTCACGAAGAATTAATTTTTTTCTTCAAAAACTACCAATTTGATTTTTTTTATTTATGGATTTATTTAATTGAAGAGTTTGTCTAGTGACGTGCGGGAACCGAAACACGATTGAAAAAATTTGCCTCGATAGAAAAACGTTGTGAAGTTTCCTAAAAATTAAACGGTCAATCAATTTCATTTGGACAATGGTAAAGTAATATCAATGAAACTTTATCCACATCCATTTCCATTCAATTCTTGAGAGACGTGCGGGATTAGATTTTACATTTAATACATCAGTAATTTAAAAAAAATATATTTATAAATTATGAGCACAAAATTGCGCGTAGGCCGGTCGCTTCCGCCGTTCCGCCTCCTGTTAGTCGACGCTAACGCGTCTTAGAGAGCAGTCCTGTACAACTTTTTCGCGCGGTGCCGTTGTCTACTCGCATACGTGATTTAGTGTTAGTGATACTAAAGTTTTTCATAAACATGGTGAATTTTGGTGGCCAAAACATTGATGGTGAGAACATTAGGAAGAAAATGTTGCGAAAGCAGATAAAAAAACTACAGTTATTGAACCCAAATAGGTAAGTTTGATGTTTATCATGCTTATTTATATTTATTATGTCTTTCGGCCGCTACAAGTCTAAAGATTTCAACTTCCAATATATTGATTACTAGGTATATTTACAAGTCTAATTTGAGAAACGCATAAATCAAAATTTGAAAGTTATTTTTACTTGTAATAATTAGTAATAAATATTATTTTAATTTTTTGGAGTATTATATGTTTACTAAGTCTGAATTGAGCAACGCACAAATCAAGATTTTATAATTTTATGCACTCCGTCTTTATTTTTATTTATAACTAGAGGTCCGCCCCGGCTTCGCCCGTGGTACATATTTCGCAATAAAAGGTAGCCTATGTCCTTTCTCGGGTATCAAAATATCTCCATACCAAATTTCATGCAAATTGGTTCAGTAGTTTAGGCGTGATTGAGTAACAGACAGACAGACAGACAGAGTTACTTTCGCATTTATAATATTAGTATGGAAGTATGGATTTTATTATTGGTATAGAATAGATAAGTAATGTTTTAGTTTTTTTTTGAGATTTCATCTTCCAATAAATATACTACTGATTTGTGTATGTATGTTTATTTCTAACAGCGAAGCGCGACCACGAAAAATCCGATGAGCAGCCTGCAAGCCAGGACGCAATAAAAGACAAACCATGATTACCAGAAACTGATGTGGATCTTCAGACAGTTTCATATAGTACTTTTTTGTGTAAGTTTATCTTATGTTATTTATTTATAAGTCATAAGATTGAAGATAGTAAAATATTTCAGACTAGTGTAAGTTATCACTGACTGGTTACCACTTACCAAAATTTGTTTTTATGCATATTATGCATAAGCATAATTACTTGTAAATTTTATATAAAAAAATATTTGAAAAATTTGTATGACGATGCCGACAGTCGACTTTTTTTACGAGCTCGGACAATAGAGCGATAAATGAACGGACACAGCTGCGAAATTTTACTAATTTTTATAAAAGCACTTGTTATACTAATTGCGGTCAACCGTAAAATTTTGCAAACAAAAGAACGATTTTCTCAGAAAGTTTGCTGTGTATGACGCCGACAATCGAGTTTATTACGGGCTAGGATAATAAAGCGACAAAGGAACGTACACAGCTGCGCAATTTTTTCTAGTTTTGTGATGAAAGTATCTTTATAATAATCGTGGTATTATAATTGGTTTATCAATGAATTTTTCTATAAATCTTTTTTTGTTATACAGAATTTTCGTTTCATTCATTCTCTCCTATTATAACTTATTGTGGTTGTTTCAGCAGCACAATGTACAAGGACAGCTCAAAATGACGAGCAAGAAACATATTTATTTTCGGAACAAGGTGAAGAAGAAAAAATGAAAGTCGTATCAAGAAGATAAACATTGGAACAATAAAATAGTACCAAAACCAGCATTCGAAAATATCTGTTATGTTATGTTATATTATAATATCAAATGTCAAAATTCTATCTTATTATCTATACTAATATTATAAATCTAAAGAGTTTGTTTGTTTGTTTGAACGCGCTAATCTCGGGAACTACTGGTCCGATTTGAAAAATTCTTTCGGTGTTAGATAGCCCATTTATCGAGGAAGGCTATAGGCTATATATCATCACGCTAAGACCAACAGGAACGGAGCAATGCGGGTGAAACCGCGGGGAACAGCTAGTATATCATATATCTGATATTAAATATATCAAAATGTCGGATATATTTATTAAAAAAAAAATCAAAATTGTAAATAATATTTTTTTGTTATTGATTTTTTCAATAAATATGATATATATTATGTAAAAAAAAAAAACCAAACGTAAATAGCATAAGTCTATTATGTATTTTTATTATCATATTGTACGTAAAGTCCCCATGACGAAAAACTATAAAATATTTTGTTTACAAAGATGTTCAAATAACTTATATAGGTAGCGACAATTCTAACAATAACAAATCATTTCATCATAAAATAAATTAGTCGCAAGCTCACTTTTTGTAACCAGACTTGTACCAATTAAAAATCGACCTTCGTGCAAAGGAACAAAGGTCGTTTTTCTAGTCCGATGGGTCCGGCAACGAAAAGACGTTGCCGGATCGCTTTACTCGGCTTTAACCGCGCGAATATAAGAATTTAAGTAAAGTTCATTGAACCTCCGTTAGTTCCGTATGTTTCCGTCATCTATTCAGTTGTGTGGCATGGCGAGGGGATTTTCGTGAAGCGTCCCGCGCGCTCTTATGCTCCACCCAGGGGGCGTAGCCCAAAAGGTGCACAAACACGATTGTATTTCGTCTTAACCGATTATAATAAAATTCGCACACCATGTGCAGTTCGATCCAACTTGAGAGATAGGATAGTTTAAATCTCAAATAGTTTTAGAGAAAGCGGGCGAAGCCACGGGCGGTAAGCTTGTATTTTATAAGTGTAATGTGAATAGATGGTGATTAGTAACTAATAGTAAACTGACTGACGGATGATGGATACTCACTACAATACAATTAAGAAATGTCTACTTTAGGTTCTGGATAAGTGTTACTGCACCATAGTTTATAGGACATTATAGGACATTATTACACAAATCGACCTAGTCCCACAGTAAGCTCAATTAAGGCTTGTGTTGAGTTTAACATAAGACACATCGCATTGGGATAAAATATGTTTATTGCTTATGTATATTATCTACTTATTACGGTTTCTACTACCAATAGTCATCATATATATATATATATATATACGTCTTTGTACGTTACATACTATTATATATTATTCAATGCATTGACTTCTGTTTTGTTAAGGGCTCAGTGGATGGCTTAAGACCGAGTTCAAACAGTTGAGACCGACGGCTTGAAGCCGTGACCGTGTAGTGAACTATAGACATTCATTCACTGCCGTACACGGACTGCTCAAGCAGTCGCGACCGCTTCAAGCCGTCAACTGCGCGGTTTGTAGTGACAGCTCGAGCAGTCAACGACCGACCGCTCGAGCAGTCCGTGTACGTCGCTCAGCCGTTAACTGCTCGAGCTGCCCGTGTACAGCCGCTCTAACCGTCACAAGTACCTAATACTTGAGATTTCAGAAAATCATTCTTGTAAGATTTTTATGAATTATACATGGATAACACTATGAATTACTGTTATGCAATTACTGGTATTATAGGTACTATAGTTATATAGTAGTGTCTTCTCCAACATCTTAATTGGTAAAAATTCTGGTGTCAGATCAGTTGAGTAGTATATAGTTGATTCATCCATTGTACATACACAAATTAATAAAAAAGGCGAGTAGTAGTATTAATTAAAAAGGCGAGTAGGGATGACTTTGCCTTAAAATTATTGACTCTTTAGTTGGGTTCAAGCTAGAAGCAAGTAATCAAAAGCTTAGCATAAATGATAAAATCCTAAGAAAGTTTTAAGCCCGGCATTCACTACACGCACCGCGAGCCGAGCCCCGAGCCGTACCAATCCGTGGACAAATCCGTCATCGCCCACACACTACACGAGCGCCGAGTTGCAGTCCAGTCGACTGTGAACTTTGGTGAGCCTTGCACGTATCTATCCCACCACGAAAAAAAGCTCTCTGGCTCTAGTAGTCGGTGCAATGCTATTGCTTTTAACGCAGAAAAAAAAGCGCGTGTGGGCAAAGGAATAGCTGAAACAGCGAAGAAAAAAAGAACGAACGAACTAGAAATGCACATTTGTTTAACTTTTTTCAATTAAAATAATATATTTATAATAATAATGACCGATACGAGCAATAATTTTTATAAGTATTTGATTTTACTAATAAACCATTCTTAACATAATAAACCTTTTCTGATTTAAAGAACTGAACCTTTTTTCTTTTTAAATATCTACTTACTAGAGACGTTACTCTAAAAATCGAAATCTGTTATCTAGAATCCACCATAAATAGGTAAATAAATGCGTTGTGATTTATGAATTCTTTTAATCCATACTGATATTATAAATGCGAAAGTAACTCTGTCTGTCTGTCTGTTACTCAATCACGCCTTAACTACTGAAGCAATTTGTATGAAATTTGGTATAGAGATATTTTGATACCCGAGAAAGGACATAGGCTACTTTTTATCCCGGGAAATAGGATAGGTTTTATCCCGGCAATCCCACGGGAACGGGAACTATGCGGGTTTTTCTTTGACTGCGCGGGCGAAGCTGCGGGTGGAAAGCTAGTTATTTATAAAATTAATTATGTATATATGGCGAATGACTGACAAGTTCACCGACAAATCCACGCGCGCACACACACGTACGGATTTGTCCCGCGCGGCTCGGGTGCGGCGCGGCGCTCGCGTCTCCAGACGGCGAGCCCGCGCCGAGCCGCGAGCCGCGCACAACTACACATACACACGCAGATTGGTCCGCGGACTTGTAGCCAGCTACAAATCCAGCGGATGGGTGCGCCTGTGAATGGTACCCATTAATGTCATCATATCATTGTCATACCTTTAAACTAACCATTTTCTCAAATATGTATACTAATCTATACATATAATAAAATCGTAGGAAAGTCAAAACTGTACATTGAAAGAATACTTGGGGCGTGATCTATAATCGATAGAGAACCCAAAAATATAGTTTTTAGAATTTTTGTCTGTCTGTTTGTATGTATGTCCGGGTTAAACTCAATAATTACTGCATGGAATGGATTAACTTTAAATTTGTTACAGAGATAGCTGGAGACCTGAGGAGGGACATAGGATAGGTTTTATCCCGGAAATCCCACGGGAACGGAAACTGTTCGAATTTTTCTGTGACTACGCGAGCGAAGTCGCTGGCGGAAAGCTAGTAAAGGATAAAAATAAAAATGCAACCTTCATATTTTATTTCATAATAATTTATGCACTCTGAATATCATCCGTAAACCACAGGAACAAGGAGAATAAAATACCACATTCACTTCAATACTTTATTTCTTACAAAATCAGATAAAAAAAGATTTTCTACTATCACAGTCAACGAAATTAAATATAAAGCTGAAAAAGAAATTTCTAGATTAAGATCCCGTAAAACGCAATGGAATATTGTAAACATGTAATTGATTTAAATATCAGAGAAGAAGTCGTATTTTTACTATAAACCATTGCAGTTTTATTGGTAATATTTATTAGTTTTACAATATACTGTATAAGTAAACAACGTTGTACTTTCTGAAAGAAACATGACTGGCGTTATGATTATGAGTTAATATGTATTATTATGTATATACATAATATAACCTATACATCGATTGTACTATAATAGTGCGAAATAAAATACAATATTTTTGATAAATAACGGCCTCCATATTTAAGATATACTGTATATATTATATTGTAAGCTTTTCGTACAGAACGAGTGCGTACGCACTATGCACTATATCATTTTGATATTATCAAGAACGCTGGCTTTAAAATTAATTCATTTTGCAGATCTTGTCCAAAGTCTACAAAATATAGTTGACTTTGGAGCCTTACTGTATTTGCCGTATAAAATGCTTTAACAAATATTATACTATTGACCTATTATTCAAATCTATAAAACGATAAGTAATGTACCTGATAATCGCACCATTGCATATTTTTAATGTGTTTTTCTCATAAGTGTGTCAAGGTAGTTTTTTATTGGCGTTTGTCATAAAAAGTTAAAGTAGCTATCGTCTATGAGTCTATTATGTCGAACTGCATTTATATGCAGTTCGACATAATAGACTCATTTAATGGAGAGTATTAAAAAGCATGGTAAATTGATGTACTTTTTTGTATCTATACTAATATTACAAAGCTGAAGAGTTTGTTTGTTTGAACGAGCTAACCTCAGGAACTATTGATCCGATTTGAAAAATTCTTAGGCTATATTTCGAGGAAGGCTACAGGCTAAAAACCTATTAGGTACCTATACTAGATAAAAATTAAGTAGATTATGTACTTGTTATGCAGAACTGGTTAAATTAAGAACTAATATAAAATTTGTTTTCTAGTTGGCTAAACTTTTTTCTTCAATAACCTATCCATTTCATTAAAACGTACTTTTTATATTAGTATGTTTTCAAACTTAAAAATAAATGATAATAAATAAGGGAAGAATAACTCGGAAGTAGCTAGATAACCTAATAACAATCTCACTCAAAGGTATGAATCGATTGAAGCCTTAAGCAAATGGTCATTAATACATCCTACTTGTCTTAGCTTTCCTCTTGTCCTAGGACTGTTGGTCGAAAGTTTTAAACTATATTTAATAATATTATATTATGGGTTACTTATAAATATTTTTATATTTATAAGTAACTACTTAACCCATAATATTAAGTTATAATATACAGTTAGTTCTGTTTAGTAGAAAAAAACTTCCTTTAACTTTCTACGGAATGTACTCAAATATGGCTGACAAAATTGTTGAATAGGCTTAGCGGGATTTTTTCTATGTTACAATCCAAAGGATAAGGGATTCTATTGGTATGGAAACAAAACCTATTTTCCAATAGCCTTTAGGTAAGAAAACGCTGCCAAGACTAGAAGGATGTATCTCTTTTGTTCATATTAACAGATCATACTAAAACTATAATAAGTAGTTAATAGACTTATATTATCCACAATAAGGAAAATTATATACAAAACACCTAACCTATCTAATCTATAGGCAACTTTACAGTCTTAAGTTCATTAAAACGTTTGAATATAATTGATCTAAATACATTTTATTATCTGGGACGAGTAACTGAGATGTATCTTAACTTCATATATATTTTATTATTTTTTTAAGTATTACTTATTGCTGTTATTTGCTCAGATATATCTTTCTGATCTTATAAGTATCGATGAGATGATCTAATGATTTATAAATCCCAATTTTAGGTTATTTGTCTTTTTCAGTTTTACTATTACTACACGTGATATAGTATACTATGTAGTGTGTCTATATTTAGTTCTATTTATGACAAATGCAAGTTCAAATGATGATTTATACGACAAAATGTATATTTCTATCTACACGACGATCACTGTAAAGTTAATAACGATGCAAAAATGCGTTTATAATGAGTGGTTGTAACTTGGCATCCTTTATACACATGCATTGTATTGTAAACATAAATTTATATTTAATAACTAAAAAAAATTGAAATGATTTTTTAAGAGAAACTTATTTAGACGCGTTGAGAGTAAAATTTCAAGTTCGCGTCATGGCAATACCGTCACGTAATGGAATAAGGCGACGATTTTGGTATCTTTGAATCTTGCCAAAGTTTCACTACTGACACCTGTATCTGTACTTCAAAGGCAGATTAATAAGTTTAAACTTTTTATTGATACAATTTAACTTACCTATGTAAGTATTGACTCTATAGTCAATATATTATTTAAATAGAGATTGCTTGTTTAAACTACTAATCGCGTATAAAGATGCCTTTTATATCGAAAGATATACCAAAAAAATGGTAATAATCAGTAAGAAACGTTTTTCTTACTATAAGAAAACACCTAATAAAAACTACAAAATCTAAACCTACACGAGTCTATCAGTCAAATGTAATAGGCACTTCATAATTTCAACACGAGCCGATATCGACCTTCACCCCACGTAATAAGGTATACATTCGTACATTCGTATTAAATTACATATTATTTATATGAATACTAAAAACCAGTTGGCAGTGTTTGTGCTTGGATAATTATCTTAGTTATTAGTAGTTATTAGTACTTACAGAAAACTAGCGACTTGATTACCATTTTTATGTTTTATCTGTAGTACTAACTAGCAAACCGGGCGAACTCAGTTTCGCCACCAGAGACACCTTTTCTTTGATATAAACCTCACGGAGCCCGAGACCTTTCCAACGAATGCTAAACCGTGGAAATCGGTTCGTGCATTCTGGAGTTGCGTCAGGAAGGAAAACCAGACTTTTTTTTATATCGTAAAAGAGTGTTATATTTACCTAGACTTTTTTGTTATGAAATATTGTATATAAATTAGCCTAGTTTTAAAGGCCATAATAGTATACAGTAGCAGTAGTAGTATAAGTCGATTCTGGAGAGTTTTTTTATATTATATGGTATATAATTGTATCCATGTATATTGTTTTGAATATATAATTGTCAAATTATCAAAGCCAGTTTCTTGTTTATAATAATAGTCTTGTAACGTGTTTAAGTATGTTCGATTGTTCTTAAATTATTGCATTTTCTTTATCCTGTATTTGCAAAATACGAGACTATTTTTATCACAATAACCCTAGTAAAAGTTTTTCTAACAAATAAAAATCACAATTTTATAGAGAAGCAAAGGTAAGCCTTATTATGACGTAATATGTTTGTATATTCGTTTAGCCTAAATTTCGGCTTATAGACAAATAATGAAATATCTATCAGGTATTCAACTATGCCTTACACCTCTATCATACTGGGCAGTACAACGCAATGCTAAAAGTAAGAAAATCCTCCCTACCAACTACCTAACATTTGCCATATGCTTTGGCCAAGCAATTGTCAAATACCATCATCCAGTCTTACAAGTTGGGCCAAACGTTGACCATATACAGTATACACCAAAACATTGCAAACCTGTGTAACGTTCCATCAATAAATACCCCTAACATTTGCCACATGCATTGGCCAAGCATTTGTCACATACATCGGCATCCAGTCTAACAAGTTCGGTCAAACATTTGCCATATACGCGAACATTGCAAAACCATATTCCAACCAATAGGTACCCTTAAATCGAACCAAAACTCTTGTAAATTTCCCTTCATATACAAAGAAAGAAGAATATACACTCGACAGCATAATAACCGCACCTAGATCCGCCACAATCCGAATACTCCTCTTGCGTGTTCGAATTATCCGTTTCGATATCCGATAAATGCGGATATAGGCTCGTCGGTTGTTGGACAATGGTACCATTTGCCTCTTTACTGTTCACTTTTATCCGTTTTACATCTTCCAATACTGATAGAACTACGGTTGAGTCTTGTTGGGAACCTGGAAAGAGAGATAATTTATTAGTAGATAAATGAATACTGCTGAGTTTTTAATAGGGAACTTATTCATTGCAGGACGTCGTCACGCGCCAAAAAGTAGGTATGAAAACTATGGATAGAAGATAATGATACTCGACATAAAAAAGTTCGAATCATAAATACTATATTATGACTAATTCTTGCATTTATTTTATCAGTCTAAGTTAATTTCACAAATATGTGTGAAATATCTTATTTAGAAGAAGTATTATGACGTATTAATTAATAAAGATATCAAAATTTTAATTGATAATTAAGTTGAACAAATGAAATTTCTGGAATTCTTGTAATTAATTAAACATGATCTAGTTAATTTCGTGGAAACAGTTTCATATTAATGTGTTGTTATGCTTGATTTAACGTTTCATGTATTGATGGATTCATTCTATTGACTCTTATATTGATTTGAAAGACGTCATGTAAGATTAGAGATTAGATGCGGTTGGTGGTCACTTCCAAGAAAGTGTAGAAAATATGAAGAAAAGGCAGCTGTATCTATACTAATATTATAAAGCTGAGTTTGTTTGTTTGTCTGAACGCCCTAACTCAGCCATTACTGGGGCCTTAGACAAACGTACGTAACGCCATGGAATAGAAACTGCTAACACTAATTATTGACATAAGCTCATGACATTTTGGTAATGGTTCGATCACACTACCAACGACGCAGACGACCACGACCAAAGTTCCAATCTTGCCGAAATTTGTTTAAAATCAATATTAAAATCTCCCGTCATTCTGGTACTCAGGAATAATAAAATTCGAGGTCAATTAATAAAAAGAAATAGGGTTTTTTGCGATTTTCGCCGAGACGGTAAGTTTATCATACAATCACCTGAACCAAAATTGTATATAATCTAATTATCTATAAAAAAGGTTAAATACATTTTTTTCTAGGAGCCACCGTTTCTATGAAAAACCTGTTTGTTTATCCATTGATCTCAATTTTTTTTTTCCAAACACCAATACGACAGGAAATTCTTAAATTTCATTTTTAATTGTGTTTTGCACAATTTTATTTAATTGCGACTGGATGAAAATTTTGTTCGTGGTCGTCGTTGTCGTTGGTAGGGTGACCGAATCCTTATGCAAAACATCATACGCTTATGTCAATTTCTATCGATAGCGTATTCTATTCCTTGGCGTTTTGACGTTTGGCTAAGGCCCGGTCAGATTATAAAAATTATTTCGGTGTTAGATAGCCCATTTATCCAGGAAGATTATAGGCTATATATCATCACGCTAAGACCAACAGGAGCGGAGCCACGCGGGTTAAACCGCGGGGCGCAGCTAGTTCGAAACAATTTTAAACACTTCTGACTAAAGTCAATAAAATAAGTATATTATTGAAAAGTTTTTCATCTAGATATTTGGAAATGAATCAGTCTCTCTATATGAAAGTTATATTTAAATTCTGAGACCATGTTTTAGTTGTAAGTATACGTTTTTGTATCAACTGCAATGTGTGAAAACTAACATTATGACGTCACACGCGTCCGGGTGACGCTTCGGGAGTTGTCGGTGTGTTTTCGGTACTGGATTCAAAGACTAATTTTTATTTTGAAATAACTTTTGAAAGCAAAAAAAAAAAAATTAAAAAAATAGTTTTGTTATAAAACTAATATATAATCTTTCCATTTAGCACAAAAAAAAATTTTATTCAAATACTCAATTGCCTTTATTTAGAGTTCCTAGCATTCCATTAAAATCTTGAACGTAATATGATAGTTTTAATCAAATGCTTTATTCATATTTTCCATGCATGAAAAACTAGAACACAACATTGATATTGTATACCAAACAGAGTCATAGTGATTACGCAAAACCAATTATGCGTGGATTATGAGCGGTTAGGAACAACATGAACAACTCTTGTTATGATTATGATTTATGACAATGACAAACTATTGTTTGACATAAAATAATGGGCTTTTGTTACTAATAAAGCTGATTTTTTGACGATTATTTTATAACTATGCCGCCATTTTCATATTTTCCCTTATGTTACCTAATTGTTACTTTAAACCGGAAGCAGATTACTCAAATAAGCAATTAATGATATACGACTGCGATTTTTGATTTCCAATCTTAATATCATTTCAATACATTAATAACTTCACAAATGTTCTACGGTTTGCCATTTTTTATTCTGCTTCCAGTATAATATGCATTTAAATGAACTCAATTTAGGCGCAATTTTTCAATAGCTGGTTAAAACTTATCCGTCCAATGTAAAAGTATGACGTAGGTAGCCCATAATACGTCATTCGACGAATAAAATTTTAACCAAGGTTTGAAAAAATGCCCCTAAGTCATTTATACTCACTTCTCCGTTTAATAGGCTGCGCTGCAACATTTTTATCTTCCTCCTTTATTCTCTCCTCTGGTACTTCCACGTTAGTTTTAGGTACGTTTGATATTATTTCAGGTTTCCTCTGCGCTAGACTTGTGGTACTCCCCATGAGGGGCGCTTTCTCTGATGGGTCATTTTCACTGTGATCGTCATCTGAGTCATTGTCTTGTGGTTTTGGTGGTGGCGGGGGCTGAAAGAAAACATAAATGAGTATATTTTGCGTCATAAATAAATAAATAATGAGATGAGCTATCGTAGTGGTAATAAGAACGGACAGAGATCATCCTAATTTATATTAATCATGTAAAAAATATGATAGTATTAGACATGCTTCAATGTCTATATCTTATTGTGTTAAGTAGCTATCCGATTAACCAATCCAACATTATATTTATCTAGATGTTTCATGAACAACTTTACCGACCTATTAGACTAAAAAGACCTGAAACATTGAATTTGTATTCTTAGGCTATTGCATAGCTTCTTTCGCGGGCCTTGAGCGCGGGGACCGAATCCAGAAATTCCGTAACGAAAAAACCTCACGCTCCCCACTCCGACGGGCGGAGGTGTGGCTTGAACGCTTGCTATGCAATAGCTTTACCGCGGCAGTCCCCGAGTGCCACACGTCTTTTTTATTTAACTTTCTCCCCTATAAAGTAATATCGCAATTCGCAAAGTTACGTATCAATACGCAATTGACACAATCATTTTCTGTTTCAACAAGTATCAACTAATAAACGTTAACTTCTCTAACAATAGATTCCCATAGCGCATAACGTAACCGAGATATCTTCATGAGAGAGTGCTTGCTCCACAAATTAGCGTCTACATTATGCTATAGTTACATCACAGTCTAAGGGTGAGTTTCCACCAATAATGAGAATGAGTTAGTACATCTTCGAACTAAATGAAACGAATATGATTGGTAACGCTCTCTCCATACCTCACGCGCGGCTTTGTTTGCGGAACAAAATATATCCTATGTTCTTTCCACGTCCTACACTATCGTTGTAGCAAATCTCATCAAAATCGGTTATGTGTTTTGAAGCGCGAAGAGAGAGACAGATAAGAATTACTTTCGCATTAAATAATAGTAAGGTTTATTGAATTATGATGACCGCGACATTGTCTAGATGTTTTCGGCTGTTACAAGATCAACGTTTTCTTTTACTACGGGATCAATCATCAAAGGTGCAATACTACTGGGCTTTTATTCTTTCTACGGTTACATCATGCGACCTAACCTTATGGAAACTGGAAACGCCTAGTCACAAGAACTGTTATAAGGACGGCATAATATTAACGAGTTCTAATGAACAAATCGGGACATATGTGTGAAGTGTAATTGACCTGAATGTTGTACCTATTTGTTACAACTGCTGGTGTTAACTAAAATGGATAGAACATAAATGGAACGAATAAATCGAATTTGATACAATTTTGATACAATCTTTGATCAGGATTATATTCGATCAAAAAATAGAACTTAAAATAACTTCACTATAAAAACTTTAGACATCTTTAGAATAAGTACCTAAGTAAGTACAACTATTTGTTAAACTGTCCTTAAGAAATCTCGAATGTAGAACATTATAAATATATCTATGTAAGCTAAAAAGCACAATCTGAGCTATATTTCACAACTAGCTGCGCTCCGCGGTTTCATCCGCGTGGCTCCGCTCCTGTTGGGCTTAGCGTGATGATATTATAGCCTATAGCATGCCTCGATGAATGGGGCTATCTAACAACGAAAGAATTTTTCAAATCGGACAAGTAGTTCCTGAGATTAGCGCGTTCAAACAAACAAACTCTTCAGCTTTATAATATTAAGTATCAATTACATTAGTTTTCGCAACGACACATAAAACGTGCACTTCCTACGAAAACTGTATCACCATTTTAAACTGAGCAATAAAACAATACCATTCAAATAAGTACATATTCAGCATGTTGATTCTTAAAACTTCGTACCTACAAATTTTATCTACAAAGGAACGTGCTTTCTGCAGAAAACAAAACACAACACTTGCATCGAGTCTTGGAAACGTGCGAACAAATACAAAAGGAATAACTAGCTCTATTTATAGTCGTTTTGTTTCGACGTGTAAGTAAATAGCTGTAGAAGACTTGCATTTTGAATATACGGATGAATCTTATTAATACTATTTTTAGCGCTAAATCAAATTAACTTTTTCATTGAAATATCAATATGTATTGCATGTCTTGTATATCCTACCAATATAAACGCGAAAGGTGGTAAAAATGCATAGATTTATGTTTGTTAGGCTTTTAGGCGGAAACAGTTGATCGGATCTGTATGAAATTTGGTACAATATAGTCTGGATTAGTATATTGGACCCTCTAAACCGCTACAACGCGAATGACGCCGCGGCTTCAAATTAATTATAGGATGACTAAACTAAAATGAATTTAAATATTTAAAACAAAATACTCATCTCATTGGAAATACCAGCTTGTGATAGACAGATTCAATAAACCGTTTAAACAAGTCTCAATGTTAGCTGATTATATTTAATATTCGCAAACCTGTCTTACTTATCGGCAAAGCAACATGATTTATCTGTGAGTCGCATTTTAAAGTCGGATTCGGTCATGGTCATACTATTAGTTACTATGTAGAAAAAAAAATAATGTCCAATAGATATTGTTAGTATTTTATAAAGCCAAGGTATAGTTGGTGCTGTAAAATTATGCATATTACTTGCATAGAAATTAGCTACGAAATCAGAACCTACGCAATGCGGGACAACGGTAGATTACAACGTATCCTAGAAGTGTAATTTGTCCATATTGTAGGGACAATGCAGGTAAAGTCACTTCTTAAATTAATCTATACTAATATTATAAAGCTGAAGAGTTTGTTTGTTTGTTTGTTTGAACGTGCTAATCTCGGGAACTACTGGTCCGATTTGAAAAATTATTTCGGTGTTAGATAGCTCATTTATCGAGGAAGACTATAGGCTATATATCATCACGCTACGACCAACAGGAGTGGAGCCACGGGGGTGAAACCGCGCGGACCTGCGCTGAGTGTGCATGCAGTCATATAACGTGATTCCTTTAAATAACTCAGGCCCCGGAATCACAGACACAATAGAAAATCTATTGTGTCGTGGACTGATCGGGCCGCTCGGGGCTCAATGGGTAAAGGATATGTATAGATTGAGATTATCTTCTGTAGATTCGATTCTTCTGAATAGAATTAATATACCTACCTCTATACAGCTACATGTTTATCCATACATTGAAAGTATCGTAATTGTAATACTTGAGCAGATGGCACCACCTGCTAATTTTAATTCATGCTGCTAGTGTATTACAATATGGCAACCGCAAATAGTAGCAGAGATAAATACCGTTAAATAATCCCAAGGAAACGATAAAGGAAGACCTCATTTCAACATGCTGCGGTATTTTTCTACCTTATTTTGACCACATTTGACTGTTTGGTGATGTGATATTTTAAGAGTGAATCATTGTGCAAGTCATATTGTATGAATCAGTGCTTTGGCAAAATCTAAGTTCGTCAGTTCTGCTTAGCTGTGTAAACCGGAATTAACACACTTTCGTAAGCCAACTTATCATATATATCAAAGATTATCGCTTAAAACATAAAGATACAAGATTTTCGCTTAAAACATAAAGATACATATCTTTTTAAAGTTTCTTGTCGATTCTTCTCTCTAGAAACGACATGTCAAAATAGAGGATGGCAGTTAATTAGAAAACGTTGGAACTCATTTGCAAATATAATTTAGAAAGTTTCGAGATTTATGAAAAAAATATTAAAGGATATTTTGATGAAATTCAATATTAAATTTCATTAAAATTTCGATAAAATAAAATTTAATTATTGATAATGACAATTTAAATGGGCTCCTAAAATGATCGAGTTGAAAAAATAGATGTTTGAGTTTATTTAAAATACCTATAATTTACCTAGTTACTAAGATTTACACAGTCCTAAGAACAATAGACCAAATCGGTGCTATTGTTTATTGGTCTATTGATCGTGGATTTATCCGTTTCCGCTTTAGGGTTCATTCAAAGAATTCGATACATTTCACGTCTGATCGACTTTGTTTACTAGAAAGTAGACCATCAGATTTGTATGCCTTGCCAAATCCTTTATTATTCTATTGCAGATCGAATCTAAGATATCTCTGTTGGATTACGCATAAAATCGTGCTTATTACAACCCCAGTTAAAAAAAAGAATAAGCTATTTTTTTAATTAGATGTAAGATCCGCGATAATAATATATCTAACTCAAAAAAATAGGAAAAGTTTAATTATAGCCCTTATTACAATAACATAACGGTATATATTAAAAAGATCCTCACCTTATAATGGAATCTGTTCTGCAGCATCTCCATCTCCTTCTCCCTTTCCTGCTTGAACTTATTCGCTATTGTTGTCTCGCTTATCGTTTGCTCCTTATTGAATAGCGCAGCCAGCTTCCCCTTTATGCCTCCTCCAAAGGAACTCTGACTGATATTGTCTTCAGAAAGACTGTCTTTGGAATTGGAATTCGAATTTCTTCTAGAACTTTCCGTGCTCTTTGTGGGCGTCTTTTGTTGGATGGGTTTCGGCTTGTCTGGAAATTGCAAAAAGTTTAGTGCGAAAGGTCAATGCGCAGGATTCGTGTCGGGGCGCTAACGGCGTGAGTGCGTTTGTGTGTAAAATTTTATTGTCTTATGAATATTTATGTTTTTAGGGATAGGAAATATTAATATGTGAAGATTTTATGTACTGTTGTATAGATAGAATGCTTGTTTTTGTGAAGTGTATTATGAATATGAAAACTTGATACGCATATAATTTATCCATGTTATAATAAAGATTGAACATGTTTTAGATGACTGGTTTTAGTTCAAATAATAATATGTTATATGAAAATTTCAGAATTATTGAAGGCCGAATTATTTTATTCCAATTTATTTTTATCGTTCTGCCTAGTTGAACATCTCATTATATTTTCTATTCACCTACATATTCGTCTCCTCTTCACACCGTAGGTACCTATACCTATATCAAGCTTATAACACCTATCTGTCAACTTTAACAGTTTTCCATAGACATTTCGCAACGGAGAAACTATACAGGTACTACAGAGGTAACTACATTTTTTATATAAATAAAAAAGAGCGTGTCGGCCGAGCACACATGTCAGAAGTGAAACTTCTTTGACAAAAATCAAATATATCAAAATCGTCGCTATATTGTCGTGACGGTATATCCATGATGCGACCTTGAAGTTTCACTTCAATAACATATAAACAATCCCAATAACAAGTCATAATTACGGCAATTATAGATCGATTAGCGACCATTTAAAATGGCATTGCACTAATAAGTAAATCATAGTGATTCTGGGTCAACGGTCCGGGTCAACTGGTCAGCCTCGGTTGCACATTTGTTGCGCTTGCGCCGGTTTTACGCTTTTCTTCAATACAACGGTTGACAATTGAAATTTCGTGCCATGGAAACTTGGTTGCAAAAGAGTCGTTTTATAGAGTTAAGACGTAGATGGAAAAAAATACAATAAAAATAACAATAGAGCTGAGCTGATGATTTTAGAACGTATTTTTACGACATTTACCCTTTCTCGAATAAAATGTTATACATCATAATATGTTAATTTAACAACAGGCTTGCTTGCCAGTATCACAAAACAAATCTATAAGAAAACGTTGGTTTGTTTGGTTGGATATATTAGCGCATAAATTTACATAAATTGAAAAATGACAAAACGCCTATAAAGGTACATATATGTATTTCCCAATTTTCTTGATTTTTCTTGCCATTTTCACAATAGCATCGTAACTCACCTAGTTGCGTAGAATAAACATTAGGCCTTAAAGAAAACTCTCCAAATCACGGTTATTATAACTAATAGTTAATTTAAGCAAAAAATTTCCAATGAAATCTTTCCGATATTAAACTGTTTTTGAAATATGGTAATTTTATAGATCTCACATTACCAATGACCCCAGATAAAGCAACTTTCTGCTATGTTTCATTATCAATTTAGAAATTTTATCCCTATTCTTTCTTCTGACTATCCAGAGTAATGAAATTTTATTCCATACGTTCCTCTTATTTTTGTCAATAGCATTAACAAGTTGGGTTTAACAAATGCATCATCATCAGCACATAACGTTCCTACTGCTGGGACACGGGATTCCTATAAAAAGTGAAGTCCCGTGTCCCAGTAGTGGGGTAAGGGGCAGATGCATGATGCATACATCTGTTTCACTGATCGATTTTCTTTAGGGATAAGTAGGTGATCAGCCTTCTGAGACCTGCCAGACCGAGACATTTTTTTTTCTTCGTCTCCACCGGGAATCGAACCCAGGACCCCTCGGTTCTACGCTCACGCGTCAACCACTGTACCAAGGAGGCGGTCAATATGTAATCGGGATTCCTAGGAGGGTACCTTATCCACCAGGTATGACTCATTTGAACAACTAGAAATGTGTACAAAACCATATCTCTTTAAAAACAAATTAATAAATACCCATTTTAAAGAACTAATCAACATCATTAACGATCATGTTGCAATTAAGGAAACGAGATTCCAAGTAATGAACAATGTTCGTGTTTTCTTCAAGTGTTTATGACGAAATAAAGAACGATCAGCAAAACTGTACTTATTGGCAATTTGTTAACTAAAACTACATGTAAATTGTAACTATACTAATCTTATAAGCTGAAGAGTTTGTTTGTTTGTACGCTCTAATATCGGGAACAACTGGTCCGATTTGAAAAATTCTTTCGGTGTCAGATAGCCCATTCATCGAGGAAGGCTATAGGCTATATATCATCTCGCTAAGACCAACAGGAGCGGAGCACTGCGGGTAAGACCGCGGAGCACAGTTACCTTATAAATTTAACTAGAAGTAGGTACAGGTAAATTGTATCACCTAATATAAATTCGCACGGGAAATTATCGTAAATGTAAGTTGTATTAGTCATAGTACGGGACTTTAAAAGTTATAGTTTTGAACGCGTACATGATTAACGTATTTAAACGTCCTCACGTACGCACCTGAAAACTTTAATTTATGAATGAAAACTTAATTTTATGGGTAATAAATATGAATTATATTGCTATAGATAAGGCGTAGTTAGATTATTATCGCTATTTTTATAACATATATGACACTATAAGTAAAAATAAAATATTTATTCGTCCCAACCCTATTGATGTATATTTTATACACTCTATTCAATACAATCGTATTTCCTACGTACAGACACATACTACATCGACCCTTTATATACCCTTATAACGTTGTAATAGTTTTTATGCAATTTTCACTTAAGTATATAAAAATTTCACATAAGTCTACAAGCTACAACACACTCCACACGGCCATACCTACACAAGCAAAAAACAACTTACACAAAAAAATCCACAATTTCACTGCACCGTAACAATCACAACAACATCAAATCCAATAAAATTTTCATCTCAACACTAGCGAGCGACTGCGCGCGCGCACGTTACGACGGTATGGCGTAGATTGACAGCCGTTCAACGGAGAGGTAATGACCCAATCCGTCAACTTGCTTCCGAGTTACTAGATACTGATCGTGCTTGATGAAGATATCATAATCTTAATTGGCCACGAGATCTTATAATAGTTTGACAATATTTCTCTTTATTCCTATATCTCGGGATATCCGGATTCCTATGAGGACGCTCAAGTATTTCTGGTCAATAACATCCTGTAATGTATGGCTTTTATAGACCTTTTTTCCCTGGAGAAACTCAATAATTACTTATTGCACACATAAGTGCGTATACGTTATGAAAACAAGAACTCAATCATACCTCAAATAACTAAGGTAAATCTAAATCCAAAATTCATTGCAATTAGTAGGAAACCTATATCTCTATACGTTTGGATCTGTTAGCATCCGAACTGTCGAAAAGTGAAACTGCTACTCCCTTCGCTCACATTTTCACAACCTAACCAATCGGTCATAATCAACAAAAAAGCGATACATAATTAAAACTTAAGAGCCCTGCTAACGTCATTATTCAAAGGACATCTTTACTCGACAAGAACTAAATAACAGATCACACATTTCGTGTAACCTAAACAACACTACGACTGACAATCCCTACGCCAACATTTTCTGAATACCGAACCAAACCATCATAATTAACAAAACAAGCGATACATCATAAAACCTTACAGCCTGCAATTACGTCATTCAAAGGACATGTTTACCACACCGTGGAAGGACTGTCCCGACCTGTAGAACGAGTTCCAGACGGGCCGTGACGAAAAACTTAACTTATACCATTTATATCAATAGTGGACTTCGTGTATGGGCATTGGGCAGGAACAGGGGAAAGAAGGCTTCTCTATTGTTTATTATTATTGGCTATAGGGGTCCTAAAGTAGACATTGATCTATTTCTCTTATGCTCCCAAAAACTACTTTTATATCTCTATCGATTTATGAAAATGAATTTTTACATAGTTTTTTTTTCTTGAATTATATTAAAGGGTGGTAATATCCAAGCAGGTACAATCAAATAGGCTGAAAATTATGCATTGTTTAATAGCTTTAAATATTGCAATTCAAGTATTGTAAGCACCTCTATGACCATAAAGACCAATTTTGACCAAGATTAAAAGGTATTGTCATTTCTACGCACCATTGGTCCACCGCGCCTACATTGCTAAACTAACAGTACCAAAAAATAAATAGGTTGACTGTGACGCTCCAACGATCTTCTGAATGGCTATTTATTGCATCGATTGCAGTATAATAGATTGCTGTCCGAAATTAATTTACGGTATAAGTATTTAATACCATGATTATGATATTTAATTATATTTTGTGGTTCATTTTAATCCAGTTCTGGAAAGAATGTTTACCTATTAAAACATGTGTACCTACCTAATATTTTACTAAGCATTGCACTTTTGCTAAGGCAATTTGCATAAATGTCAGAAACTTGGCTACACAATATCACAAAAGCTGAATAAAAGTACGTACGATTGAATTAATAATATAGAAAACCTAGTAAGTAGTATCCTACTACTAAACGGAACTACTCAAAATAATTAGCGAACCACGGTATTACCAACATTTAGAAAAGAAAACTTTAATCGTAAAATATTGACATTGAAGGGATAAAAAACTATCGTCAACTTTCATAATTACGTGACAATCGCTAGTTAACACACAATGAACAAAACAATGAAAATACATATAATGATTGTATTGTCTTCATTAAAAACCTTATTATAGTTCATGGATGTGTTATAGGTTAAAATTTAAATTGAAAAGATCATCTTTAAAATATTAATTTTCCCAAAATTAATAACAAACTGAAACTTTCTACAAAATATCTGCGAATCGAAGCGATCGCTATTAGTTTTAAAAATAATGTATATGTATAAAAATTTCTTATAAAACATTCATATGCATAAACCTAACCTTTACACTTATTTTCTAAAATTCGAGACCCTGGCATTTGGCAGCTTATTAAAATGTAGACCAATTAATCTTTATCTATAAATATATAAACAGGATTCTATTGATTACAAATATTTGATTTTAATTTTGTTATGTATCGACTCCAAAGCTACCTACTTTCCCGATTAGGCAAATAATATATTATCTACATTGTTTGTAAGGTGCATGGGCGATATATTTTTATTAGATACTAGCTGCTCCGCGCGGTTTCACCCCCGTGGCTCCACTCCTGTTGCCCGTAGCGTGATGAAATATAGCCTATAACCTTCCTCGATAAATGGGCTATCTAATACCGAAAGAATTTTTCAAATCAAACCAGTAGTTCCCGAGATTAGTGCGTTCAAACAAACAAACAAACAAACAAACAATCAAACAAACAAACAAACTCTTCAGCTTTATAATATTAGTATAGATGTATAAAATGCCGGGTGAGCCCTGGTATCGGATAAGGTGCTAGTAATTCGTAAAATAATAGTTAGAAGATCTTTAAGAAGAAATATATGCATTCAGAGATTCCTTTTACGTAATAGCAGTACGAAGAAAAATTGTATTTTTTTTGTTTTTGATGCGCCTTTGGGCAACATTATCTCATTGAAAAAACCTTTAAACCAGAAAAAAAAAGCAAAATATAGAAGATCGAAGTCAAGTTACATGTTTACATGTTTTATTTATACATGTTTTGATGACACAAATGACAATTTTTTAAGTGGGTACCTACATTTCAATATACTTGCGTCACTTTTTACCGCAACTCCAATTAAGCAGAACTTTCAAAGGGTCTTTGCTACAATAAGTGATCCCTATGTTACGGTTAATGACGGTTAACGGACAAAATTATACGTTACGACGTGGTTACGATATGTCATTACCGTGCTATGTTAAATGAGGCTTGTATGAAAACGTTGGTTCAATGGAATTGCTCCGAAATTGATGGTGACAGATGTTTTGTGTCGCAACAGGTGTACTGTACTGTACTACTGTGTTTGCTTAGCAATTAATTTCAATTCTTTCATCTAGTCTTATATAAACTGGGGCTACAATCTTTTCCTCTGTATTGTTCAAAGCGAAATTTCCTGTATTGTCGAAGCGTTGCAAAAAAACGTTTATTTGAATTTAAGAAACACGAACTAAGGATTAAACAAATAATAGAAAATATTTCTCAAGTTATGTTTATCCCAGATCAAACTAGTGATAGAAACGTCTTGCGTATCTTTGCATTCAATTCATACTTAACTATAAACAAAACCATCTCTATATGTAAGACATAAGCATTTATCTAGTCCAGATATACGTAACTACTACGTATTCCAGCCATACTTTATCTGCAAACAAAATCATCTTTATAAATACTAACAAATGAATAATATAAGACCTAGGCATCCAGTCTAGACATGTTCTACAGCGTAGTAACACACGTTTCTCAGTAAACAATACGGAGATAAATACACGAGATTGTAAGATATATCCGGAACTATTTGTGGTAATAATCTAGATTACATTGTTCTACCGTTATAAACACTTTATATTTATTACCTTTTGAGGTAACGAATGACTACATCTTGCTAAAATAAAAAGAGGGTGAAGGCTTGATGAAGGCTACTAAAATGAAGACAATTAAAATATACCAATGGTGGAATTAATTATCGAAGATTGTGATGAGAATTATAGATGGTGACTTTTGCATTAAAAGGTCAAGTTCGATCCAGTATAATGTGTGATGAAAATAGTTTCTTTCTAAAGCGATTCTGAATCATGTACCATATGCCTAATTAGAAATAATGTGTGGATTAGCACCTTACCCAACTATTCACAAAGAATACACAAATCATCTCTTCTTACTAACCATGAAAATCAGACAACCACACTAAAACACCAAGCAGACGTACATGAGATACCGTTGATGACGTCACAGCCTAAACTCAATCATTCAAACTACATAACAGATGATTAAACAAACTACCACAAAACAAACAGACACAAAGGGTTACGTTTTCGAAACGCAATCACAATAGCAGCATGTTGAAACATTATGCAAACCATGATGGGCCATCTTCACAATCGACAGCGTTGGCCCAACAAACGATCGTTGATGTTTGTTGCCATTACCTCGATTATGAATGACGGCCGATCATAGACATTTAGGCCCTCTACAGTCTACAGTCTACACTATCGTGATTGCCGCTACTCGCCCAACGGTGCCCATTGTGAAGAAGGACCATGACAGATACGGTTAAGGGCTTGCCGTGAAATTAGCTGTTGTACCTACAAATGACTACTTTATCCTGTTCTGCTGGGAAAAAGGTCGAACGGAAGCTATTGTTACTTATAAGTAACTATGGGCTGGCTTCCACCTAGGTTGAGTGAAAGAATTAGGAAGTTTAGGAATAAGGTAGCTTTCTTCTGGTGAAAGCTTTCAAAATCGATTGAGTAGTTAGGTTAGTAGCAACATCACAAACAAAATTGTTGATAGTATTTGTATTATTTTTAATGTGAAAGTGTGGATAAGAAATATAAGGAATTACTGGGTCAAAATCCAAAGGCATTTTAGCTTCGTATTGTATCGTAAAATCCCTATTTGCGTTTTCCCTATTTTTCCTTTTCACGCATAAGTCTTGGAAAAATTATGGTACCTAACTAGCAAGCATATCCGATTAGATTAATCAGAAAATTGTAAAGCATATTATACTATAATTTCTGAATAATCAAGACAACAAACATAAATCAATCATACACAAAGAAAGAACAAACATTCGTAACCCAGTTAACACTATGTACACAGCTCCTAATATGTTTGACACATGTTACCAAAAGAATCGTGTCATATTTACATATACGATTATTCACACTTTTCCACTAATGTCTGTAGTAGAAGCGACTTCACAAATCATATTGTTACTGAAAAATTTACAGTTACTCACTGTTATAATATTGGTCTATATACCCAGATTTGTTTGTCTGTTGTTTGAGTAATTAACATGCTTACGTTTTGAAGACAATTTCGAACGTGAAAGTAAAATTTGGGTCAAATTTAGTATGTTAAAAATCTACACTAATATTATAAAGCCGAAGAGTTTGTTTGTTTGAACGCGCTAATCTCAGGAACTACTGGTTAATCGATTTGAAAAATTGTTTCGGTGTTAAGTAGCCCATTTATCGAAGAAGGCTATAGGCTATAAAGGCTATAAATATAAATTATATCATCTCGCTAAGACCAACAGGAGCGGAGCAACGCGGGTGAAACCGCGGAGTTCAGCTAGTTAAAAATAAAACGAATAATAATGAAGAAAATTTAAAAAAGATTAAAATCGAGGCTTTGCCTCTTGTTCCCGGGTAAAAACTAACAAACAATAATAATGCTAATAAACATTATAACAAACAAATGGATATAATGTAAGCTAAGAAAAAAAAACATGTACATTAAAAGTCTGAATTTTTAACCTAATTACTTAGAGCACAACGGCCATTGAATGATCTCAATCAAATCGATCAATACAATGATTCCAAAGCGTTCCCTACTTCATAAAAGATGACTTATAGACTCGGGAACTCTTCCCAATGTATGCCTTTAACCAAAGGTTCCCCACAAGGAAACTCGAGCCTCTTAACAAATATTTGCACTTCCAAACAATATAATATATTCCTGGAAACTGTTATAGCGAGAGCACAAAAGAGAAAGTGGGACCGAACTCCGAAGGCTTTTTAACAACTCCGTATAAGGATGTGTCAATGTATTTTATTCTTTAGAACCTATTTATTTTGTGTAGTGTTAAGTAAATAACGTGACATAGTTTACAGATAATATTTTTTTTCCTTTTGCTAGTCTATTTTTATTCTACCTTCAATAATGTGAAAAATATGACTGTATTATTTGATGGTTTTTATATTTCCCGACTTAAATAATATACAGCTACCTATAGGCTATAAGCCTATAATACAACTGACTTACCGAAAGATATTTTTGAATGAAACTTAAAACAATTAATTATTATATTATACTACAACCGCAAACAGATAAGCCCCAATTGTTCATACCTACTTATTCATGAGAACAATTCAACCCAACACAAGTACACGAAACCTAAAAACTAACGGTACAAATCGCTAAATATAAAGTAATAAACACATTACATAGTTAAATTAATATACTGAGATCCTTCCGGCCAACGACCTGTCCGTCTTTATTTAATTAAAGATCGACTGATAAAAAATTCGAAGAACACGAATCTGCAACGTCACTTCTACGTGACCGGCATTTAGTACGAAATTTTGTACACGAAGTTAAAAATCAACGAGTGCTTTCATTAGTAGTAGCAAGATACCCAGAAGATACCTAACCTAGTTAAGCTATTAAATTATTGCTAGTAATTTTTCTTGCAATAAAAGCTTTCATTCATTCATTAGTATTAAACACAACCTATAATATCTGTAAGTCAAAATAAACAATTATTATACCACATAGTGACTTGACTCATTAATCATGTTGTGTTATCCTGTAAATGTTTGTCACAATTGTCTTTTTTTTGTTATATTATGTACCCTAGCTCTAATTATTGTTGTGACTGATGTTGGATAACCTAAATAAATAAAATAAAATAAAATAAACAACAATCACCCTTACAAAATGAACCTTAACTCTAATGCTAATAAGGGAAAAGCGAGAAAGTTCTTGCCACTACTTGCATTAATATTTTTTATTCTTGGGAAGTTACACAACCTACATCGATATATATCATTTCCTACATATCACTCTTTTAGACCTTTTACAATGTTATGTATAACGTATTAGTCCATTATTGGTATTCCTTGTCATAAAAGTCGTTACAATTTCCTATCCTGTAATTCTAGAAACAAGCAAAAATATTATAAGTCTATTTTATTCCATGCAATTCGTATCACCTGTCTGCGATTAAACTTTGTTATGCAGTTTGCATTCCCCCAAGTTCCTAGTGAACTGAACCATTACATAATAAACACCAGGTTTCGTTCACGACTTTTCTTCACATTTCGCGACAACCGTTATCCACACAAATTTACTAGCTTGAAGCTTTTTTCGCATAAACGAGCAGCCTATTCATCAAAACCGTCCAGCCATTTTACCGTACACAAAAACAAAAAAAACAACAATCTTGACCCTTTATAATTTTAGTTCTGAAGTATAAATAACCGCAAAACCCAGTCAATGTCACGGTCAACGTCTAAATGTGGGGAAACATTCTAAGGACAAAATCCCACTAACATTATGAATGCGAAAGTTTGTGAGGATGAATGTTTGATATTCTTTCACGTAAATACTACTGAACTGATTACAATGAAATTTGGTATGTAGGTAGCTGAAGACCCAGAAAAAGACATAGGTTTCTTTATATCCCGAAAATTCCACAAAAAAAGGTAACTATGCGGGTTTTTCTTTGAAAACACGGGTGAAGCCGCGGGAGGAAATCTAGTACGCTATATGCTAATTAACCTGTTTACTCTATCGTACCGTAACATACTACAAAATATATCGTCTAAATATAGACAGATGACAATACTATAATTTATTACGGTTTTACTACGAGACTAAACAAAGGATCTTACGTGCTCTATAAGGTAGCATAAAGGCCACAAATAATGACGACATTCTCTATTGTTATATGACTTTTGAAAGCTGTTAAATTAAAAAAATAGATACAGTAGAATAAAAATACGTCGAGTCATCATAAAGTTCACGCCCCGAATTTATTCAAGTACCTGCTTAGATAAATAATGCTCTTATCTAATTATTATTTCTATTATAATGTACACAAACTATCAAAAATTGAAACGAACATTTTGAATAGTACCTTTTAAAATTGTACATTAATTTATAGACGACATTCACAAGAAAACTATTCATATCGAAACATGAAATAATTTCAGTGAAATTGACTACACATCTGCTTCCATAGCACTTTAATAAAACAATATTGGCACACATTTTAATCTTGTAAACAAATAAACAGAAAATACTTCAAACGGCTAACTGATCCTTCCGTTTACTTTACTAAGAACCAATAAAACTAACGTTATACAGAAAGCTTTCCTAAGCTTTCTAATAAAAAAGATTAAGAACATCAAACAAAATGTATTAAAGCATTTCTTCTTGTTATAGATAATTGGTTCTTTGCTTATCTGTTCTAACCTTTAATTGCAATGAAATCGTAAACAGCCAGTACCAATAAAGATGATAAAGAACGAGAGTAACAAAAAAGGTAGTAATATAAAGTGCCCATAATGATAGCTTTAAAATCATCACACAGTTTATATGGTGATGACGTCAGAGAAGCATTGTAATAATAAAGATAAAATCAATAACATACCTACGGATGCTTTAATATTTAACGAATGAACAAAATGGTTGTTAGCAATAATATATGATGCTGTGTAATATTTTAAATCAACAAAATATGCAGTTCCCTCTGTCCTACTCTATAACACGTAGCTAAGTTATTATCCTAAAAATTTCACAGAAAAACTGCTATATGTACTGTACTTTCGTTTTCAAAATCAATTCCGCATTTCCTTGCTCCTCAAAAGTAACTTACAAACTTCTGGACATTAAAAATAATAAAAAAACTCATATAGAAAAACCAAATCGACAGTTTCAAGGAAATGAGATTGACACAAACATCAAGATTATTATTACATCATAACAGATTACGACTGGGACTTTCAAAAGAGATTACCCATTTGAAATGGTATTAGAGCCAGCGCGCACGAGCAACTTTGTCTCCGCAACTATTTTGTCTCTCCCACCCATGGGCTAGTATGAAAGTGCGCGCACGTAGCGACGCAACTCCCCATACAATTGATGGGAGAGACAAAATAGTTGCGGAGACAAAAGTTGCTCGTGCGCGCTGGCTCTTAGAAGTTTCAACTGTTGTATTAGAGCCAGCGCGCACGAGCAACTTTGTCTCCGCAACTTTTTTGTTCCTTCCAATCAATTTGTATGGGGAGTTGCGTCGCTACGTGCGCGCACTTTCAAAATAGTTGCGGAGACAAAGTTGCTCGTGCGCGCTACCTCTTAGAACAAATGCTTAGAGATTATTTTTGTTTTAATTCAAAAGGGATAATAATTTAAAATACTTTGTATACGTTCAATGCGTATTACAATACGAATATTTATTTCATCATAAAGTTTTGTAGAAATGGATTTCACAACACCAAATATTGTAGCAAACATTTTTTTTCTCTGAATACCGTATGTTAACTAAAACATAACAAAACGGCTGATTACAATTTAATGATAAGTGATAGATATTGTTTTAAAGGTGTATTGAAATATTTTGATATAAAATGTAAAGATAATGACTAGGTAATAATTGAAATGCCTAAAATTAGAAACGGTCTAAAATAACTTATCAAGGTGCTTTTCTATACTAACGAATTAATAACAATAAATAACAATAATTTCCTAACGAAGTATATACAACTAAGAAATATTTTCATTGTATACGTTTATTTCGTTCGTGGAAATATTTATAAATACATAGCAACTTCGTTTTCATATTATTGACTCGACTCGCCCATTTCCCGCCTAAAAAGTAGGTTATACCGCTAGAATATAGGTTATCAACCTTTAAAAGTTCAAAAGGTCGTCTCCAAAAAGAACAATTCTATTATTCTAAGGACATAGTTCCAATACAAAATCTCTTATACGATAAATCCTATAATCTTTGGTATAATCTGACCTAACACCATAAAGAGGAAAGATTTGTTGTTCGTTTGTAATCCGATTTAGCTCAGAAGGTACTTGGCCGATTTTATTTTTTCCTACCATCAGATAGTTTACCTCTTTACCGAGTAACATCTAGGATATTATCCTGGCACAGCCGGGTTTAGCAGCATATTATAATAGCGAAGAAGATACATTTAACCCATTGTAAAAATAATAAGGCATTATAATACTCGTATTATCTGTGCCTTACACCGTATATGGTGTCTTATCATTCGCTAGATGTGTCAATGAAAACAACACAGCCTCTGCGTGATTAAATCGAACCTCATTAGACATTCAATAACTATTAGATTCAATGTAACTTTTTACACCATGATGTAATGGAATAGTTGTAATGTGTTTTTCCTTAACTAACAAGTACTTACGCAGAATATGTCATTGACCAAGTTTACCTTTTAGTCCATGTTTAGAGGATTAATCATAAAAAAATAATTGCAAAACCTTTTAAGAATTATATCTGTTTAATTAATTATGTCAACTTTAAATAATTATTATTAAGAAAAATGGTAACCGCAGATTACTGTTTATTAAATGAATAAAATAAAACCCACGGTAATAACTGTGTGTAAAATACAATAGGTTATCTGTTTACGTTACGAACATTTATGTGTGTGTGAATAGTGTACACCGTTAGCACCACAATATAAATAACTGGGACTTACCTTTGTCGCCGTGCAGTGTTTTTATTGAGGGCGCAAGTCCGAAGGGTGCCTTCGGTACTATTATTGTCCCTTTATTTTTCTCGAACAGCGCTTTGCGTTCACGTAACGTCATTTCGGCCGGGTCTTTCTCCTTCGCCCGCGGACTGCCGGCTTCGAACATCGCCGCCTTTGAAAGCACAGAACTCCTGTCAACATTGCCGTTTAATTTGGGCGCTAATCTCTTCACAGCTGGGCTAGCCGGCTTGTCGTCTCGCTTTGTTTGTATACAATCCGTGTTGTCGTTCTCTTCGCGTTCCACCACATTGTTCTCTTTGTCTTTATCACTGTCACAGTTCTCCTCGCTGACCGGCGGCGTGGGCGCCTTATATTTTTTGATCGACGGTTTTTTCGTGACGGACGGCGGCGCGGCCACCATAGTCGCCATGTTGAGGGCTGGAGTTGCACTGGGGGTTGTCGATGCACTCGCCGGCGCCTGTCGGGTGCGTTCGGGTAACTTCGCGGCGAAGTCGTACACAAGCCGCGATTGGGTGGCAGAGACGCGCCGGTACCCGTCTCCTTCCTACGATTGGACAGTGGCGGCGTTTGGGCGACTTGAGAGCACGTGCGTGCGTATCGATACGACGCGAAATGGTACAAACAAATGCCAAGTTTAACTGTAACCCGGTTAGGGAGCGAGACGGAGTTGCATCATGGGTTGCGTAAGGGTAAATGTGGAAGTATTAACAATGGATCGTATTTATTTATTATGGAGCAAAGTATCGTGAGTCGTCAATCGCGTGTGGCGTTAAACTCACGACTGGTTAATGGATGTAGCTGACGCACGTGCGGAAACCGGCTTCAGCGATAACAATTTCGTCGCATATGCCAGTTTTGCAATTTCATATGCACAAGGAAATGCTAATGAGCAACATTTGACTGACTGATGACTACGTGAGATGCGCTTTTGATAATGACGGCACAACAAAGAGTATTGTGCAATTGCTTTAACAGAAATTCACAAGTCGTAGACGTAATTCTAACATGTTACTTTCTACCCCAATAAAGGATAAATTTAAATTTAATTCCTACATAGCCAATTATTACAAGTATAATATAAATTTCAAGTACTGTATGAATAATTGTAAAACAAGCGTCTAAATAAAGTAAATCACATTAAAATATTAATTTAAATATCAGCAATTACGCCTTCATTATCCACACAAAGGGCTTTGTTCCCAATTCTAATGATGCGATGCGACTTAACCGCAATTCTATTTAGTCTGTGACATGCTGTCCCAGATAATCATCTGTATTTATTTTTGAATTGCGACCTATTTTTGTAAACTATTTAAATTGTAAATTGTAAATTATTTATTGGCTGTATTTTTGGGATAGTATTTTTTGGCGGGAAGTTTTAGGTGCGGTTTGATGAAATAAAGCTAATGTAGTTTGTTTTTGTCCCGAGTATGATGAAACACTAACCATTTTTTTCTAGGAAGGTTTCTAGTTACAATGAATACGAAAAACCCTTTAACTGTTTTTTAATCTTATTATACTTCGTCTTGTAAGTTAAAATTACTAAACATATTGCAAATTATGGCATAAGATATTTATGAGAAATGTAGTTTACTAGCTGTTCCACGCGGTTTCACCCGCATTGCTCCGCTCCTGTTGGTCTTAGCGTGATGATATATAGCATATAGCCTTCCTCGATAAATGGGCTATCCATCACTGAAAGAATTTTTCAAATCGGACCAGTAGTTCCAGAGATTAGCGCGTTCAAACAAACAAACAAACTCTTCAGCTTTATAATATTAATATAGATTTGTTCTGGAGATATCCTTAATTTGAATAATTGTTATACACCTTTTTACCTCCTCTATCTATAGGTGTACCAATGACAATTATTTTTGACATAGGTATGTTTTACGAATCATTAAATATAAGATCTAAACCAGTGCACCAAGTACTGGTGGAGTACGAGGAAAACATCAAAATAACAAAGTGAATACGTACACCTGCGGTTTTATAAAGATCAACGACAGCCTTGTCTCAAGCATTTAAATGCGAATTTCTCTTATCAGTTCAAGGAAATACAGATTTATTTGTCTGAATAATAAATATAATAAAAACGAAGTCGATGTTGTAAATCTGGGACCGATTTCAGCTTTTAAATTCAATGAGGTTATCTGAAATTCAAATATTTATTCGTATAAATATATTATTAATGTTTGCATCGTTGCAGAATAAAGAGTAGAATTTTAATAACAGAAAGTCTTTCTGATGAAATCTAAGGATATTTAGAAATAAATTTAGGAAATTTACCGAAAAAAGGATGACGAAATCACAATGTAAGAATGTTTTTGTCACCAATATAAAAAAAAAATTGCTTGTCTGTAAAGTCGGTTTACTGACGATACTAGAACATGACAACGCGCTCTCGCTTGCACTTCACATGGAACGCCTCAGAGCGAGGTAACGCCGCATGAGTCATGTTTTTTCGTGCGTGCATCCGGATCTATCGAATTATAAGACGTTGTCACGTCAAAAAAACTATCTAAGTATATTGCGCAATTAAAAAAGCCCACGTTAATGAAATTACGGAAACAATGTATTATATATCTTCACTATGTAAACATTTTTCAAAGTCAATGATTAAAAGTAGTAACACAACTTTACTACGATCGAAAGTATTCCGTTAAGCGTGTTAAATTGGTATCTATTATCCAATTGTTCCAAAATTTGAGCGGTGTCCCCAACATGTGTGGTAAGTTATTGACCTCTCCAACTTAATCTAATAAAAACTGTTCAAATCATAGCTGAAACCGCAGAGTCCAGTAATATATAAATTAGTATGAAATATTTTTTGTCTAATTTATATATGCAATAAATCCAATTCTTTTTGTTTTAAACAGTAGTCTTTATATCGAGAGCTTAAAAGGCTCAGAGTCATTAGACAATAGACTTTCTTCTTATATGCGACTAAAATTATCGAAATAAAAAACGTTTTTTCATTCTTACTGAATCTATTAGCAGTTCGTATTATTACAATCCCTATTATAAAGGACATTACTAAGGTATCCTTTGATTACTTGCGACCTATTTACGCAGTGGTTAGTATCCGTTGCCAAGGGATGTGGAATCGATTGTTATACGAACGATGCAGTTGTGCCAAAACTAAGGTAACTATAGCATAATGTTTATTTTCGTTGTATTTTAATTCATGTATGTACAATGAACTAAAAGGATTAATAATAATAAATAAATATACGAATATCTAAAGATTTCAGAGCTTGTTCATTTATTTCGCTACATTTATTACCCTACCTTTTTACAATAATTATCTTGTAATTATTTTAGGTTTTTTACGGCTAAAAAAATCGGGCTTTACTGTATTTTAACAATATTTTCGTGAACAACTAAGGTGAACAAAATTTTACTATGATCACATTTACATTTACAGTGTCTGATGTGGAATAATATGATGTGCACTGACAGTATTACTGTAATACTATTATACTATATATATTACTGTATACAGTAATACTGTCAGTGCACATCATATTATTCACTTTCTTACAGTCGTAGATAAATTATTTTGACGCTCTTTATTACCAAATTTAAGCTTAAGTTTTAGGTAACGTAATGTTTTATGCCTAAAAAGCTAAAAACATTCGCGTCTCCTTAAACCAGTCATACACGATATCTCGCAATCACAGCGTACATCAAAGGCGCCGCAGGACAAGGTACATCGAGACAATCCTCATATTACCGCAACATACCGCTATAAAAATTGTCCTAGACGCGTATTCATCCATAACAAGGTTCGTTGCACTCCGCGACCATTCTGAGCCAACAAAAAACCTTGCAACCGGCTTAGTCGATACGCAAAAAATCAGTTCAACAAACTATACTTAGCTGCTATACCTTGAACAATAAGAGCTGGTTTCCAAGACATACCAGTTCTCCAAGCTATGACTATTTGCTTAAAGACGTAGAAACAAATCGAAGAAAAACGTTCAGGGGAATTACCATGATGTCTTATATCAATCAGTATTATTCCCAGTGCGGAAAACTGTCATTTTCACACTGGAAACATCATGGAATCCCCCAGACGTGAAAGCATACCCTTTCGGACGTAGCACGTACGGACTTTCAAAAAGAAAATCTATGGTGTGTATAGTGGTGATCAGATGTAATTTATGTATAACTAGCAAACCGGGCGAACTCCGTTTCGCCATCAGAGACACCTTTTCTTTGCTATAAACCTCACGGAGCCCGAGACCTTTCCAACGAATGCAAAACCGTGGAAATCGGTTCGTGCATTCTGGAGTTACAGTTCAGGAAGGAAAACCCGACTTATTTTTATATAGTAGATAATGTTTGAATACATACTATTACTATATAAGAAGAGTGATGTTATTATCATATTTTAATCTAGTAATTAAACTAGTAGGTAGGTATGCCACTGAACCCATCTAAAACTGCTCGACCGATTCCATTTAAAATCTATTCTAGTGGGTCAATAGTTAAGATTTATAATTAGACAAGGTTGATTTTATCGTCACGGTACCCTAGACGAAGTCGAGGCAAGCTGCAAGTATATAACAAACGTCTAAATAATGTGACTTTTAATAATATATATATAGGTTATTCACATAAGATTGTAAAAAATATGCAAATGATATTAAATGGACACGATTCTGTCTCAAGCAGATAAATTATTATTACGTTTTTATTAACGCTCATTATGAGAACATTATCACAGCCATTATCTCATTAAATTATTGACTACATCTACATAATACTTTTTTTTAATAAAATAATAGAAAGAAGAAAGAAATAAAAAGAAAGAAAAGAAATAATAAAATAATACTTTAATTTTATTAAACTAAAAAGTGAATTGACAATATTGAACGCTGATAAATGAGCGGATACATATAACATTACACAGAAAAATACAAAGGACAGGCTTAACACTGAAAACGATCTCTGCCCTGCAACTTGAAGTTACTATCTACCTATATTATCTACCTCATCCCTACTAATATTATAAGTGCGAAAGTAACTCTGTCTGTTACTCAAACACGCCTTAACTACTGAACCAATTTGCATGAAATTTGGTATAGAGATATATTGATACCCGAGAAAAGACATAGGCTACTTTTTACCCCGGGACATAGGATAGGTTTTATCCCGGAAATCCCACGGGAACGGGAACTATGCGGGTTTTTCTATGACTGCGCGGGCGAAGCCGCGGGCGGAAAGCTAGTATTATATATAGCAAGATGGTGTTTAACAAAATTCAATTTAAAACCACTATTTTTTGTCCTTATTCTCTTGTAAATAAGTACCTACAATACTATAGATTCCATTTAGATACCACCCGCATGCCATACGACCTATTCAAACATATAATTTATTTAAACCACATTTATCATTGACTCTTATCATTAGAAAAACTCGTTACAAATCAATGGTGACAGTTTTTATTTAGTACCTACTTCTTTTTATATAAAAAAGATTCTTTTAACAAGTACACAAATAGCTGTTAATCTATGCTATACTTATATACTATACTATAATATGTATTATAAAGCTGAAAAGTTTGTTTGTTTGAACGCGCTAATCTCAGGAACTAGGTACTGGCCCGATTTGAAAAATTTTTTATAGTCCATTTATACATATATCACCACGCAAAGACCAACGCAACAGGAGCGGAGGCGGGGCACAGCTAGTAACGTAACATCTTGTTAAATTATGTTCAAACATTGCTATACATAAATCGAACACATAACGCAAGAAAATACAATGAACAACAATATAATATGTATAAATAAATACCTCAAAATTTTATTTGCAAATTCGACATGGCCCCAAAGGCCAAAGGCGAAAATTAAATCACGATTGCAGAGTAGGTACCATAATAACCGAAATATAAAAGAAAACGCTCATAAAACTTCAGACAAAGGGCTGTTGAAACTTCAAAAACGTCCGTTTTCAATGGACATCGTAAAACATATTTCGGGAACCAAAACAAAGGGCTCCACTCTTATGAGTCTACATGTATACTATATTAAACATTATTATGTACCTATTGTTTGGTATTTAACGTCGATAATGTTTTTACGACATGTGCTATTTTGGAATATACCCATAGGACCACATTTTCCTTGTGTAGGAATAAAACTTGAGGATTTTTTACACCCACTTTGTTAAAGTTCTGCACCTAAACTATCAAATTCAAATATCATTATCAAATCTATACCGTTTATCGGAAATGAAAAGTAAGTAGCTAAAATCGATCTTGTTTAATTATCATGTCAAGTTAGAATTAATTTTGACATTTACCTATTTACTTTTAGGGCCGATTTTTCAATCCGCGGATAAAACTTATTCATCCAATAACTACTATTTCAAAAATGTATTCTAATCATTGTCGGTATTTGACAGTTTACAGGTGACATTTTAAAATGTTCGTGTAATACTTTATTGGGCGGATAAATTTTAACCAAGGATTGAAAAATCTACCCTAAATCCACAAACACAGAACCTATATATGTACTACATTTTGTCATCCAAACAGCGGCCACCCAAAAGGCACACTATAAAACATGAAACGAGTCGTAAACGCAACATCTTGTAACATTATCCAAAGTGTAGACTGTGCGTACGATAAGTCTCTCAATTTGATATGCGTATTTATTACAGTTCTGTTAAAAGACACTTTGTCACTCGTTTAGTGTTTACAATTTAATGCTCCTCTTACATTAATGTAGGTCCAACAATCATATTCATTAAAAATCCATACATTTTAGGGCCGATTTTTCTATGCTTGGATTAAACTTATTCGTCGAATAATGTATAAAACTACCATTTTAAAAACGTATTCTAATTGCCCGTATTTGACAGTTTACGTGACATTTTAATATTATCGTGCAATACTTTATTGGACGGATAAGTTTTATCCAAGCATTGTAAAATCGGCCCTTAAACAAATATTATTACCTCCTTTACTTTTTTGTTTAAAACCACGTGACGGATTTTGATGCGGATTTTTTAACAGGTTCTTGAGAAAATTTTAGTAAAGCAGTCGCAATTTAAATAATTAACTGTTATAGTATATATTAAGAACAATTTAATATAATTTCAAGCGTCGTGCTTATATTTAACTATTATATATTTCTTGAGAACTAGTAATATGCCAGATAATTACAATATGAGATAGGTATTGCGATTAAAAAATTGCAAAAATTAGGTATCTAAATAAATAAAATTCATCTCAAAAGTACCTACACGATTCAAATATCAAGAAACAGTTTACCGACATTTCTAAATATAGCTTTTTGATGCACAAATCGAGATTACAAATCCAGTTTTAAAGGTCTCCAATGCAAACAAGTGTCGAAGAAAAAGAAAATAACGCAGTATTGTTAATGGATTGAAACGAAGCATTAAAAATTAATATCTTCATGTTTATTTCTTATCATTATTATGCCTCCTTTTCCATTTTCAGAACTAGACGAAATTTAAATGGGAACAATCAGACGGCACTAAATTTCAAATAAATAACTTAACATCAAAATCGGTACACCCAGTCAAAAGTTCTAAGCTAACAAATCTAATAAAATAGTATCGAATGGAAAACCGCCTTCTTGTGTAGCTGGTTGAAAATATTCCTCCTCAATATTTGATAATTAAGTAACCCCAAATAAAAAAATCCTGATGTGATTATGCTGCGTGATAAGATTACTATAAATAATAATAGTTTAAAAAAACTAAAAAACACGCTTTTTATAGAAAACCGAACTAAAAAATAGAAAATTTTATCAAATTAGTGTATTGTCATCGGTCCTCAATAAATCTACAAAGTTTGAACGAAATCTGGCCGTTTAAAGTGGGTCAAAATCGCGCCCAAAGAAGTCGGTTACAAACATACAAACATACAGGTGAAGCTAATATAAAGCGTGTAAAAATATCGACTCAATAGCACTTCAATAGCACAATTCTACACAATATAGACAACCTACATAAGTCGTGTCAAGTAAAAAGAACGCTGACGGTTAAGCTGTGCATTGGCGATTTATCGGTCTATTTGGTGTTATGAGGTGGTATAAGAATAACAAATAGGTAATTGCGAAGCCACGATTCGCGAGCCTAGTTCAAAAATAAAATAATCGGCACATAGCTTTTGTGCAAAACTCGATCCATGCCCAAACATACCCCATCACTTTCATCCAGCGTTCTTTTTACGTGACGCGTACTGTACATATTTATTTGTAGGGAATAATAAGATTTATTTATAAGTTCCCACGCTAACGTGAAATTTCAATAGTTTCGCAAATAATTAACACCAGAATGAGACAAAGAGAAACGTTATTAGTTTCAGTTGAAACTGTAAAACTTTACGCGGGAAAAAACTAATAATGAATCAATCAAGCAATGGAATGTTAAGGTAAATCAATATATAATAATTGTCATCACAAAGTTTATAAAATAGGTCAATTAAGTTGTGTATATTTTATAGGTCAAATACATTCTGTTCCACTGATCGATTTTCTTTACGGCCAAATAGGTTACTATTATAACTAAAGGTTAGGTATATGTTTGGATTTTTTTTTGTTCTTTTGTGTAAAAGCTCTTTTTCCCACTATCCACTTCTTGTCAACTCTAATTTCGGTGGTTTAAGGGCTGATTTTTCAATCCCTGGTTAAAACTTATTCATCGAATAACGTATTAAACTACCATTTCAAAAATGTATTGTAATAATTGTCCGTATTTGACAGTTACAGGCACAGTTTACAGGTGACATTTTAAAATGTTCGTGTAATACTTTATTGGACGGATAAATTTTAACCAAGGCTTGAAAAATCGGCGCTAAATCTAATTAAAAGTTTTATCAATAATATAAATTACTAGATTTCCGCCCGCGGCTTCGCCCGCGTTTGCAAAGGAAAACCCGCATAGTTCCCGTTCCCGAGGGATTTCCGGGATAAAAACTATCAGCGTTTCAAACGTACCTAGCCTAATATCTAAAAATCCTTTAGCGGTTTTCGCGTGAGTCACAAACAAACATTTATAAGTCGCAGTTATCTGGTTGAATCTGCTATTTGATTGAATGACTGGCGCGTATACATTCTCATAAAACAGGATTAACATAACCCCTTGAAAGCAAGAGTGATCTTATCGCATCTGCATTAGTATATGCTAATGTACTACGCAACAGTCGGGTCCAGAGACAGTTGTTATGTATGCGTGTCTGGTAACGTCAAATTGTCGACTAGTGCGTGACACTAATCGTAGATTTAACAGGGGAGGCACGGAGTCGCGGTTGGATTTTTTTTTAAATCTGTTTTTTATGTAGGATATTTTAAATACAATTTTATTATTGAATTTCCCATAAAATCATCATTATTGATTACGATCGCGATCCTATTGGGTCTATAATTTTAAATGAATGATAAAATAAAATTAATAGACTTAAATAATAAGGCTTATAATAAATTTGAACATGATGCAATATCCACTTTTAAAATATACCAATAAAATGTTATAGGAACTAAATGCAACGCGAATAAATTAAACAAATTCGAAGTCAGGCAATACCAGTCCGCATGACTAAAGTTATTATCGTGCAACATTTTTTTATGGTTAAGTCTACTCTATACCATTGTTGTCCTGTAATACTTGTAACATATTGTAAGGTCGCTGACGAAAATCCAAAGTCCTAAATCGGTAGGCAAATTTGCTCGACGAACTTTACGACCTTCTATTTTTAATAAAACTAAGCGCCGATTTTTCAATCCTTGGTTAAAATTTATCCGTCCAATAAAGTATTACACGAACAATTTAAAATGTGACCTGTAAACTATCAAATACAACAATTACAATATATTTTTGAAATGGTAGTTTAATACGTTATTCGATGGATAACTTTTAACCAAAGATTGAAAAATCAGCCCTAAGTATTTATTTATAAATAAATGCAATCATACTTTCATTAATTAATAAAAATATGATTAACATTTCGAACGAACGAAACGAAATACGAATGCAACCATAAAGCCACAAGATAATATTATTGCGAATAAATTTCTGCTCACCCGCATCTTTAATTTTTTTGTCAAAGTTCTTAACCCATTACATTGTATAACTTAAGAATAAGTGAATTGTAAACATTATTTGAATACATAACACAGATTTGTATACCTCTTTTAAAAATAAGTCATGTTATAAGATAAACACCATTCAACGTCTAATAAAAACGTAAATAAACTCCAATCCATTGTTACTTTTTGCTAATTTAAATCTGATGCAACTCCGTCAAATTAATAATCCGCAAAAAAACTCGCTTTTGTAAGAACAATTGTTTTATTTCATTCTAACCAACACCAATGTTAGTTTTTCCCGCCACCAATTTCCAATCGTAGGAATTACTTTTATAAAAAAAAAAATACAAAAAAAAATATCTACAAGAAATCATTCCATTTTCACGAAATATTATTTGATACTTATATATTTAGTTTAAATAATGTTTTGTTATTTACAAGTGTAAAAACATGCTTGCAGTCACGTATAATCTGACCCAATAAATGATCATATCATGATATAACCCGTGCCAATGAAATATCAAATTAATAATCACAAATGAGTATTTTATACGATAAAGAGTATAATAAACAAATCTGAATTTAATGACATAATAAATATATATTTTTATTACTTCCTGATGCAGTTTACTTTCTATAAATTGTGAATATAAAATGGAATGTACTCACCTTTTGAAAAAAAAAAGTCACAAATTACGACTTTAATATGGATTTTGCTTTCAGTACAGCCACGATTTGTATGAAATTAAGTTGAATTTGGAAAAATTATTGCGGCCAAAACCGTAACCACTAACCAAATAAATATGGTCGACATTTTTTTGTTCATTCTCTAATAAGAAATTCTTCTACACATAAGCGTCATCAAAAAATTCAATTAATTTTATAACTGAAATATCTTCAATAATTACGAAAAATATGAAAATAAAGCTGAAAATACAACATGTGCATGATTATAACAACCATCTTAAATATCTATGACTTACCAGTTCTGCAACTATTTCTTTGTTGAGTCTTTGACACTCGTTTGTTGACGATTTTGTGGTCTTACTAGTGGGCTGTAATAAATTATGAGTTTGAATGTTTGTTTTCTAAGATTCTAATTACTCATAAACTACTAAGCGGATTATTACGAAATGTAGAGATTTTAAATGATAATTTCACATTCCTTTGTGTAATAATAATAAAATGTTTACATAGATGTGCCAGAAGGGTCATATTTTTAAGTCCTTTTTTTGGCATTTTTTGTAGTATCATAGAATTATTATAATAAAAAAACCACTCGATTCCTATATAAAACATTACTTTGCAAAAGGCAACTTAAAATTAAAATCAAAAGAGCGAAAAAAGAGAAAATAATAATATAAAATACAGCTTATAATTGCTGATGATGTGGTTGAATGCCTTTCTCTGGCCAATTATGAATTATTCTTAGAAAATGCGATTTTTATGCATACTTTTATTTCAATTAGCTTTATTTTATGCTAGCTGTTCCTCGCGGTTTCACCCGCATTGCACCGGTCCCGTTGGTCTTAGCGTGATGATATAATATAGCCTATAGCCTTCCTCGATAAATGGACTATCTAGCACCGAAATAATTTTTCAAATCGGACCAGTAGTTCCTGAGATTAGCGCGTTCAAACAAACAAACTCTTCAGCTTTATAATATTAGTATAGATTACTAGTTTACACTATACCTTAGCTTTCGTAGCTGTTTGCAGTACAGTATTGATGTCCTTCAATGAGTGGATAGACACATCCAGTGTGGAGGCGTCCAATTTCTCTTCCTTTGGTTTTCCGTATTTTTTAGCTGGCGCGGGCTTCTTGGGTTCCGGTTGTTGCTGTAAGGATTTATTTAAATTGGTTAGAATAAGGTTTTTAATTCATGTAGTAGTTGAAAGGGTGCGATAAGGCCGACTTTTTTGCGTTTTTGTATTGTTTGCGTCCTTTCGTATTGTTTCCTTGTATTGTTGCAAATAAAGTGTTTTAATTAATTCACAATCACTCTCAATTTTGTAAGAAGAATAACTCTGCCTGCACCTATTAGGCAGTTTTAAATCATTAATAATATACTTGGAAAATTACTCTGATATCGGTATATTTGATAAGCAAATTTTTAATAAGAGATTGTGAGACTAGTCTAGTATATTTTATAACATGTCAAGAAGTTAGCCATTTTCACGGCTACCTGACAATATTAAGTCTAGTTTTAAGTCTGATAATTTAACAAAAAATATATGAAAATATCAAAGACTACAATAGACAGGCCCAGATAGGGCCATTATTATAAATTTACCAAGCAGCAAATCATTTAGTTTAAAATACTCACAAAAGTATGATGACTCAAATCATCCTCCCAGTTATTTATCTGATCGGCTAGCGCTGCCAATCTACCAAACTTCTTCTTGCCATCTTGTTTCGGCTGCTGTGTAGGTTTCGGTTCCTTTGGCGGTGTTGCTGCGGAGAAATCCAACTCTGTCCGATGTATGGGAGATGAGAGGTTGGGCTTATCTGAAAATAAAAGAAATAAATAATATATTTATGCTCAAATTATGGCAATATAATATTATGATAACATTGATAACTGAAACTAAAGTAAATTATTTTTCCTATAACATTTCTAATAAAACTTAGAAGCACTTTAATCTTTGCTATGAAAAAGAGCGTGTGTGCCGAGCATACGTGTCAGAAGTGAAACTTCTTTCGCAAGATTGAAAGATACCAAAATAGTCGCCTTATTCCATGACGTGACGATATTGCCATGACACAACTTTTAAATTTTACTCACAACGCGCCTAAAGAAGTTTCACTTCAAAAAAAATTTAGACAACTTTTCATTTAAAATAAAAAAGAAACAAACATTGATGGTGGATTGTCATTTTGAATGGTTACTATGTATGAGTAATAAATTAAAAACTTCTGTCTGTACATTTCGAACAGATTCTTTGAGAAAAAAAACGATGTGTGGCACTCGGGGACTGCCGCGGTAAAGCTATTGCATGCTATGCCTTCAAGCCACACCTCCGCCCGTCGGAGTGGAGAGCGTGAGGTTTTTTCGTTACGGAATTTCTCGATTTGGTCCCCGCGCTCAAGGCCCTCGATAGAAGCTATGCAATAGCTGAATAAATTAGTAAATTCAACCTACCAGAATATAAATTCCCAAGCCGGTCCAGTCTTGATTTGAAGTTATTCCGTACATTTGATTTCTCAGTCTTATTGTCAGTCATATCAGGTACATTTGTCTCTTCTTTTGATGTTTGGTCTGAAATTATAACATAAAAATTTAAAAATAAATGTTAAACATCATGATTACCTACTCTACTTTCTCCTATTATTTTTATTATAAATAAATTTAAAGTGAATCGCAAAAAGTGATGGTAACCGCTAACTCGAGAACCGCTAAACCAATTTTGTTGTTTCTTTTTTAATATTTCTTGAAGTACGAGAATGGTTCTTATGGAGAGAAAACGTTAACATCTACCACGGGCGAAACCGGGGCCGATAGTTTTCAATGAACTAAATTCACTAACTATTGTTTTTTGTCATAAGATGCAAGTATCCTAACTATACCTCCGCAGCATGCTCCGGCGTCTCCACTTGAGCAGCTCGGCCAAATGAGCCGCTCATTCGCCTGAGCATGCTCAAGTGGAAACAAGGCTTTATATCACTACTACACAACTATCAGGAACTATGCTATTAAATAATAATTATTTTACTTATTCCTTACCAATATTCATTTTAAGTTTCTCACAACACAAACTACCACAAAATGTTACACAAAACTAAATAAAAACAGAATCCGTTCACACGACATTTCTTAATTTTGTTTACTAATTGTTTAGGAGCTCATCATTTGCGGTACACTATCAGTGACTAATGTTTGTTTACAGGAAACTCTATTTTGTTGGTGTGTTAACGACCCATGTTTGTTTAAGATGATTATTAATGACTGTTATTTGGTGAGAAAATATAAAAGGGTATTAGTGAGTAACTTTTTAAAGACGTGTGGCAATGAATGAATAAAAAATACAGTTAAAATTTATTAAAAAAAAGGAATTTATATTTTAAAATGTTTATTCATTGTTATGTTTATTTTTAAAAGATTGGACTTATATTCTATTTTCTGTGGATGTGCAATAGTTTACAATCAAAAGTGCTAAAAACAAAAATATTCTAAAATAAGTTTGAGTGCAATGTTAATCGAGTTAGCATTTTATCACCTTCATAGACATTTTCTATGATTCTATCTACCAAGATTTGAAATGGGACAGCTAAAATATCAATAAAAACGATACTGAATAAAAATATGTATGTATAAATAAAATTAGTAGAGAACTGACTGGCTGTACCCACAAGTGACTGTAGCCTATTGAGTAAATCACTATAAAATAATGTTATCTGAAAGATTCTTTAAAACTTTTGTTTCTTGTTTTAATATAAATAGATAAGCAGATTATTAGTCACCTATACTCACAAATCACAATGCTTACTTACTGATGCAGTGACTGATGATTTATAAAATAATTTACTCAACATTGTGTATTAACCCACCTTCGATTTCTTTAATAACTACATTAGTTCCTCTCTCCAAGTCTGGATCATACACAATGCTGATAGGGGCATCGCGTTCTTCCACTTGAACCTCAATTTGAATGTCATTTCTATGAGAAATGTTAATTTCTACAGACACATCAGAGTTTCTCCTCGTCAAACTGCCGCGTTTCGGACTCTTGAACTCTTTCTTCGTTACAATTACATCGTTCCTTGGCTTTTGAGGCGAGGATGCTACACGTTCCGTTTTCTCAATAACCCTTTTTATCACAGGAGTGTCACAATTCATTGACTCTTTAGCAGTCTTTTTAGGGGATAATAACGATTCACGTGCCGGTTTACTCGGTGATTTTACTGGGGACGCCTTCGTTTTCGCTAAATCAATATTTTCCGCTAACGGCTTCCGCTTAGGAACTGTCTGGCCAGAATTTGCTAGTTTTTGATCTATTTTCTCTTGTCTGGCTCGCGCTCGCTCTAACATACGCTGTAATAAGTTAAAATTGCATAAATTCTTAAGAATTATGGGTGATTTAATTCAAGGTTGTCCAACCGTTGAATTGGAAATCAAAACCAACCTGAGTAAAAGGATCCATGATGAAACGGGTAAAATTCACACAAAACACAATACAGACATAACATTTAATAATTACAAACTCAAGTTTGATCTTTCGTCAATTTAAAACTAATGGATAAAATTATATTTCCCAAAATCGCCCGTTACAACTCGTTTTCAACTTTGACACAACAACAAACTGAAATTTTTGAATTAAGTTGTTCGGTACATACATAGAGGGCGTTGATCGACGAGCGTGGTAACATACGTAAAACGTAACGTTACATTAAAATTATATTTTTGAATAAAAGCAGAAAAATAAATGTTTGTGGTAAATGGTAACGTATAGCCGTGTAAAATGTTTTAATAAGCTATTTTTTTTCTCTTTTAGCGATTAGATTATTCTTCTCTTTACTATGTGCTATGTGCTCACATATGTGCTACTATTAAGAATTCTGTGACTATGTTCCTAGTTTTGGTCAACTTTCGAAAGTTTTGAAAAACGTGAAATTCGTCGATTAACTGAGCATAATATAAATTATTATATTTTATTAAAAAGGCGAAGATACACGATTGCTCATAAAAACTCATAGGGGATATAAATTTTAGATTGAAAATGATAGATTTCAAATAATGGATTCAGATAACAGCTGATAACACCCTCCCTGATACTACATTGAAATAATTCTAATTACCTAACATACATGTAATTTAAAAAGGATGTAGATGAGATGTAGATAGATTTCAGTTTTTTCTACGAAGGGTTGGTTTGAACCAAGGTTTGAACCAAGTTTGAACCTTCGCGTCGCGTCAGCCTGTGCCCAAAAAAAAAATGGTTCAAAATTCTAATTTCAAAAGATATTATTAATAATAGTTGTAGGCTGTATATAAATATTATGTATTACCACGTATTACCATTGGTTACCTTATGTATTACAATCAAAACTGTCGGCGCCGTCCGCGTCGGCTTTCACCGTGTTAGTGCTTTACACAGGGTCAGTAACTGACTACAAATTCGAGGCAAATCAGTGCTGACCCGAAAAACAACCCTGTGTAAACAGATTTGAAGTCAGTAGGTACAGAGGCTTGAAGTCTATGTAAACAGTAATTATCAGTTGCGGCGCCGAATTCGCGACTGACTTGTCTACTGACCCTTTGTAAATCAGCAATACAGTGGATAGTGGAGACTGGAGGTATGTTTGTTAAAGATATATTTTTAATAATACCCAGCAGGAATTCAAGGTCATCGTAAAAGTATAATATTATAATACGTCTCACGAAGTTAGATCTTTTCATCTTTATTCCAGCCACAATTTTTATCTTCATTACTGTGATACTGTCGTAGTTACCTAGGTAGTATAATATCTAGTTGGCAAATATCTTTACAGCATAAATCGGGATAACTATGCATATTATAACTTAAATTCATAAATAGTTTTAATATTTTTTTATACGTATATAAATTCCGTAGCTGAAGATAAAGGACATGTTACCACTGTGGCGCGAAATACAAACGCAAAAGCGCAATGAAGGAACCAATTTATGGAATGGAAAAGTATGAAGGACGCATGTCACGCGATAAGGAAAAGATTACGCAAAGTCGCTGACCAAAAGCATAACCATAAAATACTATTTACGCGATAAAGGTACTCAGATGACATATACAGTCTCCCCTGCACACTAAGTTATGAGCAAAGGTTATGAGATGGTTATGAGCATGGTTATATATTATGGTGCATTTTCACATTTGTGTTCGTTATTCATCTCATGTTTCAACAATATTATATTCGACGATACATTCGTATACGAGATTCGACGCGAACTGACTGCACACATTCTTCTTACTTTTCATTACTTCTGAAAAACGGGTCCTAACACGAATAACGCGACTCTCCAGGTGAATAGCGAATGCATAGTTTACATATTGTTCGCTGTTCGCCTTGTTAGTTGTCTCGATCTTCGCACGAATGTGTAAATGCACCAGTTCAAGGTATATACAACTTTGTACTCAGATGTGAGATGACACATACAACCAGTCTTCTCAGTCCTGCACTAAGCTACTCGTTTATGCATGTTTATATATTAGTGATTCGTATGTCTGTATCGTTATAGCAGTATTAGCACAACACTCACACATAACAGACGCGACCAGTTTTTGCGCAATGTCTACAATGGGTGAGTTTTACTTTTACATATTATGTGAATATAAATATGTTTTAGTTTTTACAATATACTTACTAAATTTAATTTAAGGAATCTGAGGAAGGAAATGGGAATTTGTGGTACTTCGTAAATAATTTTACTCAATAAATTGTTTAGTGTCATAATTTAAATAGGTAGGAATAATTTGTATTTTAGTAAACTTTCGCGCGGAAAGTTCTCGAATCCATAAGTTCAATAAAACTCTCGGAGTTTGTAAGAAGTGTTTTCCCGCGTTTTCCTCGTTCAATTAAATATGTATGTACCTATTTGCACCTATTTGTGTTTTAATTATGGTTCCAAACTTCAAAAGGAAATAAAATCGGCCAAGTGCGAGTTGGACTCGCGCACCAAGGGCTCTCGTGAATCATATTTACTTACATCCTACTATAACATCATGGACCAATATTATTGGTCCATGATAATATTATAAATGCGAAAGTTTGTGAGGATGGATATGTGTATGTTTGTTACTCGTTCACGCAAATACAATTAAATTTAGCACACATTTAGAGGATTAACATGTAGGATTAAGGATAGGTTTTATCCTGGAAATCCCACGAGAACGGGAACTATGCGGGTTTTTCTTTGAAAACGCGGGCGAAGTCTCGGGCGGAAAGCTAGTATAATATATTATTAGATCAAATAGTAACCGTAACTTATTTTGATTAAGTAACCGGAAAAACATATTATTGTGTTTACCTACTACGGAAAATTGATTTTACTTTTCGTGGCATACAATTATATTTGCACATTAACTACATGGTCCATATTTTATATGAATAAAAGTTTAAAAACAATTTTTATTTGTTTATCTAGTATGCTTTCAATCAAAACCACTCGTTCGAACGAACGAACGCTATTATAAAAATTATGTTCCCAGTATATAAAAACTAAACTAAACATAAATCATTATCAATTCAAGCGAAGCTGGAAGAAACGGCTAGGCTAGAACAACTATATAAACCCCGAAGTGTCATTTGCATGGTAATTGCATGCCACTTGCATGGCACTTGAATGGCACTTGCATGGCACTTACATGGCACTTGCATGGCACTTGCATGGCATTTGCATGGCACTTACATGGCACTTGCATGTCACTTGCATGGCACTTGTATGGCACTAGCATGGCATTTGCATGGCATTTGCATGGCACTTTCATGGCACTTGCATGACACTTGCATGGCACTTGCATGGCATGTGTGGATGCGCCATTAGGTGTGCCAGGGGTTTCATCCAAGCCAGCGCCGTCCATGAGGAAATCACGACGTTGAATAGATTCAAAGTTTTTATTTGCTGAATGTATGCATAGCACATTGAAGGCACTGAGGTAGATCAGACAATAGAACACGGTTACAAGCCATCTTCTTGAATTTCTGGACGTGAACAATATAATAGAGTAACAATACAGTGAACTATTTTAACAACCAGATCCAATTCATATTTAGTGCGATTATAGGGAAATATTATTTCCGGTTTCAATTTATCTCCAGTATAGGCATCTACACTGGTCTTCGACCAACCAAGCTTCGATCAGTCTCTTCTCGCTGTGCAGCGCGGTTTCACTCGCAGGCAAATCTTGGTAAAGTATTGTAAATATACTAGCTAAGCAGCGCGGTTTCACCTGCGATCGAACCAAAGGCAAAATCAAGTATTTCTATTGTTCATGTTTTATTCTATTATCCTTTAGTACTTACCTTTCAGTTTTTTCGTGGAAGAGCAACAAACATACATACATCCATTCTCACAAACGCATTAAGGATAGGCCAAATGCAAAGTCTATTGAAAAGACATACAAGCGTGCAATATTATTAAATACTAGCTGTTCCCCGCGGTTTTATCCGCATTGCTCCGCTCCTGTTGGTCTTAGCGTGATGATATAATATATAGCCTTCCTCGATAAATGGGCTATCTAACACTGAAAGAATTTTTCAAATCGAACGAGTAGTTCCCGAGATTAGCGCGTTTAAACAAACAAACAAACAAACTCTTCAGCTTTATTATATTAGTATAGATTAAAAAACCGGTTGCGTTGTACGAGCTATTATCTTTTTACTAGCTGCATTTAACCACAGTAAAAATAATAAACACAATATGGAAACTCCCTATAAAAAGTTCAAAACGTTTCACTTACATAAAGCGCATCGACGAGGGGTAGTAAAAAATGGTGTCATTGAGTAGGCCTTTGGAAATGAAAAACCCAGACGTTTCCAAATAAGACCGAATATCGACCGAAGCCGCGTGCAGAGAACTAGTATAGAGTAAATAGGTACTCATGAATAACCTAGATGTGTTTAGTCTAAGGTACAGGCACCTATGTAATTACTTTTTAATAACGGCATATTATAATAAACCAGTTTGATTGGCAAGTTCTGTTCTAGTTAAAGACTAAATACCTAAGGCATTTTTCTATAAATATTTCATAGGTAATATTTCCCTTTTATCGTGGAAATTGCGACTTACGAGTTATGCTTAAAAAATCTTTTCATGATAGGTAGTTTCCTTGGTAGTTTCTAATAGGCAACAAGTGAAGAGAAATTGCGAAGACAATAAATAATTTATTTTAAAATTCCAATGATAGAAAAAAAATAATCACATTAGTTACCGTAATCTAGAGATACCATGCAATATTTCTATAATTTATTTTTTATGTTGTTGATTCAGGATTATAAGGTAAACTCGGCAAATTAGTGTATTATCACCGATCTTTGATAAGAGTGGAAAGTTCGAAATTTGAATTAAATCTGTCCGTTGTAACGAATCGGTTACATAAAAACCATATACCTATATACTAACAACCGTGTGAAATTGTACCTAATTGACAAAATAATATTTACATTTTTAGAAAAGGTCAATGATCTGTTTACATAAATTACTACTTAAATACTAGTTTATATCGTGGCTATAATATTTTATTTATTAAATAAATGATTTGCGATTTTAATAATCTACGTAAAATACAATTTTTACAATCTGTAATGTACTAAAATTATTGCCTCAACGAATGTCGTAACCTTCATACCACTTTAATCCAATTGCTTTTAAACACACTACACATCCATAATGTAAGTGATTGAATAATTTAATCCGTCTAAATCCAGACTCATACTGTACCTAGGTACTTATCTTACGTATTTATTTTTTATGTTTTTTTTTAAGTTAAGTAAGTATGTACCTACTTTACTTGTAAAAATTACTGAGGTCAATCCTGCGTCTGCTCTCGCAAATACGATCATAAAATTGCCAATTTTAAATGTAAAACTGCCAATTTCCCTTTGTAAATGGAAAATGTCCAGCATTGTCCATTTGTCATACATTTTGTGCAGTGTAAATAATAATATTGATAACCGGGGATTTACTGTTTCTCTGTGATGTACTTCCATAAATATCCTTGTCATATTATATGAGTGTATTATTAGTAATAATTTATGTCCGCGGGTCAGCTAGGTCAACCTGTAGCGTGCTACTTTGATAAGGTTTTCCCCTCGATTTTGTTAAGCAATTAGTAACAGGTACAAGGTTGATTTTATCTCATCTCCGTTGGCTTAAATTATTTTTAATATTTATTCTACGTTTGGCAATACCACGGCAATACATACGTGGTTCGTGCGCATTGAGGTGATGGTTTTATGTGATTACTTTTAATTGAGATTAAGGGCAAGGTTTTTTACTACTTTTATCAGCCGATAGTCTATATTTTAAAACCTTAGTTATATTTTCAATACCTTAATGCTTAGCCTTAATGACATAAATATTCATACTTACTTTGTTTATATGCAAATTGCAATACGCTCTGTATTGCAATGCAAATTGCAACTTGAAGAACTCGATGTAATAATATATCTTGAAAATAAATTGTTGATAAGTTTTTACCTCTATGAACTTAGAACCCGATAAATCCCACATCCATTTGGATTATTATTATAATTTATTAATTAGGTATTTACCTAATTAATAAATTTTCTATTGTGAGGTGTTATTATCTAAGGTAGGTAGTAAATACAGTTTAAATAATTTTTATTCGTAAACACAGGATTTATATGTGCGTGAACAAGTTTCAGTTGAATAACCCTAAGTCAAGGACTTTACGAAATAAGCAAATATAATTCTGCCAATTTATTTGCCTGGCATTTAATTAGGCAACACTACAAGTTTATACAACTAGGATGATATGATTTATATGAGAGAGTAAAAATCTAATTACATATACCTACATATATTGTGTACAAGGTTTGCAATATCATACTTTTGAAGTGAAACTTCTTTAGGCACGTTGAGAGTAAAATTTCAAGGTCGCGTCATGACAATACCATCACGTTATGGAGTAAGGCGACGATTTTGGTATCTTTGAATCTTGCCAAAGAAGTTTCACTTCTGACACGTGTTCTCGGCACACACGCTCTTTTTTTCCTAGATGTTCCTATTACTATCACAATTAAGTTTGATTTCAGTTGTTAATTAATATACAATCAAAGAGAAATAATATTTATCGATCTAACTAATAACACAAACGGATTGGACATCTTGAATTATTTATAATGCAATTAAAATAATTGTGACCAAAGATAACAATTAGTAAAATGGTCTGCAAGTACTATTACGACGAGGTGACTATTATACAAGCCATATGAACCAAAAAGTCCCGTCCGATTAGGGCCCTTCTGGCCTCCTCCACTCAAGCGACAGCTCAAGCCGAGGTTCGTGGTCCCCGTCAAGGGGGGACGCCCTTGTGCATGTCGCTACCAGGGTGAACCTTCAGTTCACCCCCGCGTCCGCGTTTAAATGTAGTAGCCCTTCTGGCTAACATTGAGAAACACCTTACAAAAAAAAAAAAAAACCAAAAAGTGGGTCAAACTTGAATTTATAGAAGTTGTCCTAAGGCTACATAATCTTCATAAGCGCATAACTCGAGAACGGCTGAACCGAATTCGATAATTCTTTTTTTATTATATTCCTTGAAGTACGAGGATGGTTCTTATTAGAGATGCGCCGAATAGTGGTTTCACCGAATAACCGAATACCGAATACTATTCGGTTAAAACCTTACCGAACCGAATATTCGGCCGAATTATTCGGTTCAATGCTTTGATGTGTTTTGAAGAAAGAAAGAAAGAAAGAAAAAAAGCTTTATTGCCAACAAAAACTTAGACTATCCTATCTTAAAAGTAAACACATATTAGGCAATCGGAACAGACTCAGCCATGCTGTGGGCTAACACCCGAACAGCGCTGATTTTCAGTCTGCCCGCGTATTTTACGAGGTCCTACATTTATATAAATACTAATAATAAAATTACATTTAAAACTGTTCCTATCAATATAAATAAAAAATTTATAAATACATCTACATATTGTGTACATATATGCACATATATATATTATAAAATAATGCGTAATTGATGCATAAACGGATTCCAACGGGTCGCAAGTAGCTGCTGGCTCGGTGGCGAGCGAGCCTTATCTCACCGTCTGCCACCCGCGTATATCGCCCGCGCACTCCGTGCCGTCTCAGTTGTGTTGAAACATCGCACGAATACGTTACAAATTAAAACAAAAAAATATTAAAATTTTTATATTGTTTAAAAGTTTTATATTTTTACTTTAAGTTAGTGGTTGCAACATGAGCGGCCGTAAAAGATCGCGAGCGTGGGACTTTTTTGATGAAATGCAAGATGACAAAACAAAAGTTAAGTGTAATTTGTGTGATTGTGTTATTTTTCGTGTGTCATATTCTATTGGGACTAAAAGCATTGTCTTCAGACTTCAGGATTTAAAGTATAATAAATATTAAATACTAACTAAGTGCTAATAATAAACATGATTAAATTATGTTGATGTAAATTTACAAAATAAACGTTGATTTGAAATGTAATGATTGTTTTATTTTATACTAGCTTTCCGCCGGCGGCTCCGCCCGCGGTTTCAAAGAAAAACTCGCATAGTTCCCGTTCCCGTGGAATTTCCGGGATAAAACCTATCCTATATTACTCGTGGATAATGTAGCTTTCGAATGGTAAAATAATTTTTTAAATCGGTCCTGTAGTTTATGAGCCTATTCATTACAATCAAACAAACAAAGTTTTCCTCTTTATAATATTAGTGTAGATACGTTAGGTTCAACACATTCTTCATAGGATTTCTTTGACTTGTGCAGTTTAGTATGACATAAATCATTCATAATATGAAGTTATTTATTTAGTTCTATAGCCAAGAAAGTAGAAACACTCATACCGAATATATTCGGCACCTAAACCGAATAATTCGGCCGAATACGAATAGTGAAAAAGATGCCGAATATGCCGAATACCGAATATGTATTCGGTATTCGGCGCATCCCTAGTTCTTATGGAGAGAAAACGTAAATATGTACCACGAGCGAAGCCGGGGCGGACTGCTAGTGATTACATACAAATAGGTGAAGCTAATAGTTAAAAAGTGAAGCCGTTGAATTTCATAATATTAAATCTTTGTAAAACCTTCATTTTATCCTACGGTTTATCCTCGCAGAAACATAAATGTGAAAAATAAAATTAAACATTACAATCCTTTGTACCACAAAGTTAAAAGTTTTCTTTATTTTTACACGCTTTATATTAGCTTCACCTGTATGTTTGTTTGTAACCGACTTCTTTGGGCGCGATTTTGACCCACTTTAAACGGCCAGATTTCGTTCAAACTTTGTAGATTTATTGAGGACCGATGACAATACACTAATTTGATAAAATTTTCTATTTTTTAGTTCGGTTTTCTATAAAAAGCGTGTATTTTAGTTTTTTTTAAACTATTATTATTACAGGATCTCTCACGATCGTGACACTTTTTGCTGTTGTTCTCATTGCTGCTTACTCAGAAGCAGGTAAGTTGAAACAAAGTTGTTTTGTTTGATGTATAATAAATTGTAATCAATTACTTACAAGATCTACAATGTGTATTTTATGAAAACTACTACTACCTATGTGTAAGAAACATTAATCCATCCAAACTTTCAGTTTTCATGTTATAATATTAGACAGAAGTAGTATAACTACTGTCCCTTTTTATGATTCACTAGCTTCCGCCCGCGACTCCGTCCGCGCGGAAATTAAGATTTTTTTTTCTACGTATTTTTCCGGGATAAAAAGTATCCTATTTTATGCCCAGGATAATAAGGTATAATTATACTAAGTTTCATCGAAATCGAACCGTTAGTTTTCACGTGATGCCTGAACATACAGACAGACAGATAGACAAAATTTGTTTTAATCACATATTTGGGCTGGGTATATAGTTACACCCCCTGCTATTTATTTTTTCAATATTTTCAATGTACAGAATTGACCCTTCTACAGATTTATTATATGTATATAGATTTATATAAATTCATTACCTAGGTACTAGCTTTTCGATTACGGCTTCGCCCACGAAAAATCCGCATCCCTTGGGATTTTTGGGAAACCTGCTCTTAAAGTTAAAAAAAAGATTTCCGAGATAAAACCTATGTCCTTTTACAGGTATCAAGTACCAAATTTCATAAAAATAGGTTCCATGCTTGAGGCGTGAAGAAGAGGCAGGCAGACGGAGCTACTTTCGCATTGATAATACTAGGATTTATTCATTCATTGTTATATATTTTTCATATATCTGTTTCCAGCTTCAGGCAGCTGTCCCCTCCCGTCAAAGGTGTACAGCTGCAGCCCAAAATGCCAGCAGACATACGACTGCAGCCACGGCAAGACGTGCTGCCCTAACTCTTGTAATGCTAAGTCCTGTGTCGACTTGGCTACTGTTGGAGGCGGGAACAATGATAAATACTCACAGTGTAAGTTATCTACAAAATATACAGAAAAGATAGATGATATTACTTGTATATTTACTACTAGCTTTCCGCCAGCGGCTTCGTCCGCGTAGTGACAGAAAAACCCGCTTAGTTCCCGTTTCCGTGGGATTTCCGGGATAAAATTATTCTATATCATTCCTTAGGTCTCAAGCTATCTGTGTACCAAATTTGAAGAATATCCGTGCAGTTCTTTTTGAGATTAGCCTGGACATACTTACAGACAAACAGTAAAAACTTTATTTTTGGCTTAGATATCTATTGCAGATCACGCCCCAAGTATTATTAAAAAAAAAAAAAATGTACAGTTTTGACTTTCCTACGATTTTATTATACATAGGTATGTATAGATTTTATATGTAATGCGTAAACCTTGGCGGAACCCACAGAATGGATTGAAATAACGCCATTTAAATATTTTAACTTTTTAACAAATAGCAAGGTGTTATGTAGATTGTAGGTACCTCATATTTTTAAGCTATTGCATATAGCTTCTATCGCGGGCCTTGGGCGCGGGGACCGAATCGAGAAATTCCGTAACGAAAAAACCTCACGCTCCCCACTCCGACGGGCGGAGGTGTGGCTTGAAGGCATAGCATGCAATAGCTTTACCGCGGCAGTCCCCGAGTGCCACACGTCTTTTTTTTTTAATTTCATCTATTGAAGATTGATGCTTTTCCTCAACCTTCATTTGGTCTTTACTCTTTATCCATTTCTTGTTAAACGCTGCAACCCTTTTGCAGCCTTACATTTGCAAAACTACATAAAGTTTGCCAACCTTAGCGTAAAGAAAAAATAAATAAAAAGCTATGATTCCAATTTTGGTAATGTGTTTATTTTAATAAGAATTGTTCTCTCCGCTAACCAATCTATGGCGATAGTTTTATTTTATTTTATTTTTTCATTATAGCTGGTGGTTCCGGAATTTATTGCAATAATCAAAAATGCAGCCCCTCCGAGAAATGCAAGATAGACCCAACCACGAAGAGAATGAAGTGTATGCGAGCGTAATTTATTTAAAACTACATACCTATTATAATATAAAGCCTACGACGTATAATATAAGAATATCATTTATGTTACAGAAGTAATAGTTTTGTTAGATAACTAACTATAGCTTCTGTGACTATTTCATTCAACAATGAACAAATATACTCTGAAACTAATTTAAGCTTACGTTATATGAGGTAGATAGTATTACTTTTACAATAAAGAACCTATTTTTGAGTAACTATCTGTTTTATTTCTAATAAAAATTACCCTGGCCATATTTCTCTGCCACACAAATACCTATTTTGTAATTATTAACAACATGCGTAAAATAGACGTGTGTGGATAGCTTTATTTGAATATACATATTTATTGATATACATAAGTAAATAACTTAGTACCAAATAGATATACCTAGTCAGTCTATTCTCGACTTATAAATGAATAGAACGATCGTTATTTACTGATGATCGTTATGTTATGTACATAATATTTCATTCACATTTAGTCGTTCATGTTTGTTTAAGTTACCTACCTACATACTAAACTTTTTACCTTTAATATCCTGTCTAATACATAATAGTGTATTACAATCTAAATAATAATTATTATTTTACGTCTTATTTCTATTACTTTTCAACCGAAATCCATATTCATATAGTTAGGTAGTAAATTATTTTCAAACTCCTCAATAAAAATATTCGACAGACGGCAAGTAATTGATTCGTACAACCTTTCTGTAATCCCCTTGCTTACAGCACCTTAATATTAATGCTAATATGCACGCACCCTGTTTCCTTGTGAAGTCGATATTATATAGCAACGGCGATCAGTCACCTCTTTGCCTTAGCTTTGATCGCAGGCGCTAAAATTTGTAATATTTCGCGCGTAAACTGTTACGTGTGTACTTTTGTGTTCAAATATATATTTTTTATAGGTACACTACTACTAGGGTATATTGTTGTGTATATAATAAAAAGTAAATCTTTTTTAACTCTAGTAGGAGAAGCATGTAGTTATAAGGTAATCAGTAAACCTTGTAAATTTTCACATAAACATAAATGAAATCAAATTTCATTTTAAAAAGGGAAATAAGCGAAAACAATAGTGCTGAGACTTCTTAAAATATCTTAAATAATATCTTATATTTGCTATTTCTGAAACGTATATTTAACATTAATTGAATAATTCTAATACATTTTTGAGAAAATATTCATTTGTATTCGTATGCACATTCATTAATTGTTTGTAATGCCAGTTCAATAGGAATTATCGATCGTGTCGTATCAAATTAGTTAAAAATTCAATACATAATTAGAAATGGCAAGCAGGCTAACACGCGAATCAACAATTTGTCTAGGTATATTTTTCTAAAAACAAACTATCTATCGAGGATGTTCAATACTATCGATATTCTATTTACATATTTACAAAAAGTTAAATTATTCGTCAATCAACAAAACTCTACACTCAACAAAAATGTGGTTTGAATAATTTTTGTAACTTAAAGCTCATCAGAATTCGCGTTTATTTTTTATATAAATATTGTGCTGGTTTCCCCATAGGATTATGTAAAAACTTAACCCATATATTCTGTAGTTACATTCGCAATTAAAAAAAAAAGCAATGAACGGCGATATAATTGAATCCGCGGAGGAGAGAAATCCGCCTCTATGGGAGAGATTAGGCTGTGGTCACATCGCGCGACTGTGTCGACGGAAAAGACGTAGAGTCGCGCCCGATGGTTCTAACAGCAAAAGGTAAGACTACAAAACTTAAAAAATAAAACTTTAATAATAAATAAATTAACCTAATACCTGGGTCATGCCCGTTCTCCTGTACACATTTGGCGTACTCAAGTGGACTCAGACCGAACTGAACGCCCTGGACCGGAAAGTCCGCACAACTATGACTCTGCATCGGTTGCATCACCCGAAATCGTCAGTGATGAGGCTGTATATCCCTAGAAGGTGCGGTGGTCGTGGCATGTTAAGTGCCCAATCGCTGCACAATCGGGAGATATGCAAACTCAGAGACTATTTCCTTGCAAAGGTTAGTCATGCAATCCATGCTGAAGTCATAGAATGTGACAAAGGACTCACTCCCCTATCCCTGGCCAAAAAGGACTGGCAAAAGCCGGCGGTGCTCAGCATTTCCGACAGAGAGGCCATATGGAAAGAGAAAGAGCTACATGGTAGGTTTCACAGGATTCTGCATGAACCTCATGTAGATTTCTTGTCCTCCGTGCACTGGCTGCGTTTCGGTGACCTCTTTGGGGAAACCGAGGGTTTTGTCTGTGCGATACAGGATCAGGTGGTTAAGACGAACAATTATCGGAGGTACATCATAAAGGACGGGACCCAGGACTTATGTCGTATGTGTCACCGTCCTGGAGAAACTCTCCGACATGTTACTTCCGGTTGTTCCATGCTTGCCAACACTGAGTACTTGCACAGGCATAACCTAGCAGCTAGGATTATCCACCAAGAGCTCGCTCTGAAGTATGGCCTTCTTGTCGGAAAAGTGCCTTATTACAAGTACGCGCCGGAGCCGGTCCTGGAAAATAACCGTGCCAAATTGTACTGGGATCGGCCCATCATCACAGACAGGACTATTCTAGCGAATAGACCTGATATTGTGGTGATGGACCTAGCAACTTCCAGGATTTTCTTGGTAGACATCACTATCCCACATGACGACAATCTTGTTAAGGCCGATTCAGATAAACGGCTCAAATATCTGGATCTGGCGCATGAGGTTGTCGAGATGTGGGGCGGTGTGTCTGCCGAGATAATCCCCATAGTTGTGTCCACCAATGGGCTGATTCCTTCCTCCTTAAAACAATATTTAAGGAGGTTGGATTTACCGGTAAAGCCCATGACAGTGGGGATACAGCGGGCAGTCCTGCTGGACAACGCTCGGATAGTCCGCAGGTTTCTCACTCAATCGCCCTAGGCTCCGGCCGTCTGGCCACTCAGCCGGAGTTGTTTAAAACACCGCCGCGAGGCGAGATACTTGCCCCCCCAATAAATAATAAATAAATATTATAGGACATTATTACACAAATCGACCTAGGTCCTAGTCCCACAGTAAGCTCAATTAAGGCTTGTGTTGTGGGTACTAGGCGACGATAAATATAATATTTAATAAATACATATATACATAATAACACCCAGACCCAAGAACAAATAATTGAGTTCATCACACAAATATTTGCCCTGACCGGGGATCGAACCCGGGACCGTCGGCTCAGTAGGCAGTTACTTTACCACTGCGCCAACCGCGTCGTCAAACTTACTTGTATTCTATTTTTATTTATATTATGTAAACTTTACTTGTATTCCTTACACTTGTTAACACTCGATAAAGCATAAAAATTATTTGTAGGTATGCATTGAGTTTATTATTATGTATGTTTTTTTTTAAATTGTTTTCATTCACGCTAATTAGATAATTGTTGTACAATTGAATGAATGAACCATATTATTTTACACCACATAATTCACAATTATCGATACAATTACTGAAGACTATATAATCATTGTCTCAATTAAATAAAAGCTATTTGATCAAATAACAAAAAAAAACAATTATTGGGCAGAATAGAGTTCCCAGATTATTGAAATTGTTGAGAGATTAGCAACACCAAGAAAAATGTAGGCAAAAACCCAAATGTAGACATAACGGGTGTTAGTTAGTTTTTGTACGTAAGAAAACGTCCTTCGTACAACAACAATACATTTATAATTAGCTGCCAAGTAATCACGCTCACGCACATCACATTAATATTAATAGCATTTAATAATACAGCTGTTTTATTACCGAAAACAATTACATAGTTAAAATATGGATAAAGACAAATTAACTGGGTCAATTCACCACCAAACTAAATTAAAAAAAATTAAACACAATCTGTTATCAGCCAGCAACCTGAACATAGAAGAAAGATTATATTATTAAAATAGAGTTGAATGAATTAATAAATATTTAATTATTAATAGAAACATTTTACGAGTAGGTCAGTTTTAGGAACCATTTCAATTCTGTGCCCGTACTATCAACGGAACATCGACTACATATTTATGGATACGCTATTTTTCATTCTTGTTATGTATTATCATAGTACCTAGTGGCCAGTGTTAACCTAGTGTTTGTAGTTAGTATGAATAAATGACTGAAAACACGTAATTTGCACAAAAACAAGGAAACAATGATAAAGACACAGACCAGTCACTACAAATACGTACAAAGGCGGTCTTATCACTAAAACAGCGATCACTTCCAGGCTACCTTAGGTCGAGGATTGTGAGAATACGTTAGTACCCTTATTGACACCCTAAAATAAAATATTTATAACAAATGATTCCAAAATAAAGAAACAATATCGCCACGATACTCTGGCCTTTATCCGTGACATTTTCGTTATAATAAGAATTGGCCCTGTACGAATCACGCTACTCAAAAATAGGTCACGATTATTTTTAGGGACACGAAACCAGGTAATTTACTTTAGCGATTACACTTACAGGTGATTTAGAGCCATAAGCCCATAATAAGTTTGTTTCCTTTTAAATGTCACCAATCGGACTTGGGCCTTTTACGTGCTTTAAAGTCAAAACAGTTGCATTGATTTTAATGAAATTTGATGCAGAAATATAATATCTTGGAACAGATTATGACTGTATAGTCCTTATGATAAAGCAACAACCAGACTTGTGATTGGAATTTCCACTTTATGGCTATGGTAGAGCAGGTAATCCTGCTTAATTTTGCAATTATAGGCTCAAAGTCGGTTCCTACTTGAGTTTTCTCGAACTTAACCAGAGATGAAATCATGTTCACCTTTTTAACCGACTTAAAAAAAGGAGGAGGTTATCAATTCGGCCGGTATGTTTTTTTTTATGTATGTACACCGATTACTCCGAGGTTTCTGAACCGATTACGTGATTCTTTTTTTGTTCGATGCGGGATGGTGTCGAATTGGTCCCATAAAAATTTTATTCGGATAAGCCCAGTAGTTTTTATTTTATGGGCATTTTTTCAAGTGCAAGTTTGAAGTCGGTTGTTTTTAACGCGCGCGGTTATCACTTGTTATGTTAGCTGTACTGTACCTACATCCAATACTATAGAATACTATGCACCCGTGTCTAAATAATAGGTACTAGGCCTTCATATAGATAATTTCATACTTAAAAATATACCTTGAGCTTGCACTCGACCAAAAAGCTATATTTGTCTACTTCAGTCAATATTGTCACATGTTATAGCGTTTGTTTATTCACCACAATATAAATATGCGGATGTAACGTCAACAAAACAACTTCAATTTCGATATTTAGAAATGTCTATTGTCTGACGAAAAATAAATTTACTGAGTTGATTTTTTCATAAAATTCAACGAATGTTGAAGACACCTCTATACTTGCACTTGGATAAATCCTTAATACATATTATCGATATGCATACTTACTTGTGAAATATTTATGTGTCGAAACTCAAATGAACATGAATTAATTTTTGTAGTGAAATTTTGTAATCGCATTGAGAGTAAAATTTCAAGGAACTCAATACTCATACTGTGAGTCGTCATAGAGCCGTCATAGAGTAGGTAAGGCAAAGATTTTCGTAGTGATTACATGAATCTTGCCAAAGAAGTTTCACTTCTGACACGTATGCTCAACACACACGCTCTTTATTTATTTCGAAAATTTATTTTACGATAGTCACACTCATGTAATCACTATCAATATCATTCCGCAATTAGGGTGCTTTTCTACCAAAGATGTGCGAGGATGCGTAGGGATGTGTTTGTAAGGAACCAATCATATCGCTTCATTTAGTTTGAAGTTTGAAGCGATGTGTTTGTAAATAACCAATAGTTTACATACAAACACATTCCTCGCTACATACCCTTGAATATTATTGGTGGAAAACCACCCTTGCACATCAGTTAATAATTTTTTCTAAGCATGACTAGAAAAAACAAACGTTACAGTTTAACCTCAACCATTCGATCATTAATTTGCTGACCCTACATTCATTTGTCATTTTATCAACGCATACCACTTAGGGCTTAGGGGTAAAACATTAAACACGACAGTACACCCTTGTCCGTGGTTCCTACCCCACGTTGGAAATGTCCAAATTAACTAAACGTAGAAAATCGAGCATCAACCTCTCTAATTATAGAAAATTCCATTTTTTAAACAGGTTCGTATATAATCTTTTTAATATATATTTATATGTTAACTAGCTTTCCGCCCGCGGCTTCGCCCGCGTTTTCAAAGAAAAACCGGTTCCCGTAGGATTTCCGGGATAAAACCTATCCTATGTCCTTTCTCGGGTATCAAAATATCTCTAGGTATACCAAATTTCATGCAAATTGGTTCAGTAGTTAAGGCGTGATTGAGTAACAGACAGACAGACAGAGTTACTTTCGCATTTATAATATTAGTATGGATATAAAACTTTATAGTTTTATTCTGACTTTAATAGAGAGGTAGAGCAGGATTTTTTCGTTCAACTTTAGGATTCAAAAGCATTGGGCATTACGCTATTTTGAGTAAGTAGGTAATTAATTAGTGACTTCTTCTCTATCTTCAAATGTATTTAAGCAATCAATACAACGAATGTAACCGGAAATATCTGTAAATAATCCATACTAATATTATAAATGCGAAAGTAACTCTGTCTGTCTGTCTGTCTGTCTGTCTGTTACTCAATCACGCCTAAACTACTGAACCAATTTACATGAAATTTGGTATGGACATATTTTGATACCCGAGAAAGGACATAGGCTACTTTTTACCCCGGGAAATAGGATAGGTTTTATCCCGGAAATCCCACGGGAACAGGAACTATGCGGGTTTTTCTTTGACTGCGCGGGCGAAGCTGCGGGTGGAAAGCTAGTAATGTATTAAAGGAAGCTTGGAGTATAGACCCAGCAATGTTGGTGGTATAAGTCTCTTATTATTATTAGTACATACTCTAAGGTTATTAGGTGCTAGAACAACAAATAAAACAAACGTATAATATTTCAATATATTTATTTATATAAAAACAATATACGGCTTATTAAAAAAAAATAGTTTGTTTGTTTGAACACACTAATCTCAAGAACTACTGGTCTGATTTTAATAATTCTTTCAGTGTTAGATAGCCCATTTATTGAGGAAGGTTCAAGGTTATAGGCTATCGATTTATCACGAGCAAAGCCGGGGCGGACTGCTAGTAAATAATAAAATCCAGCGTGTAGAAAAATTAGGGATGCATCATTAATTCGACACACGAAGAAATTATCATGAAAGGTTACAAGGGGAACTCAAACGTGATAAACCACACGTGATTGGATCATTAGGGACTTTATATAGTTCTATCTAGACACGCGGCAGCGTGTCAAGCCGAGTTCAAGCGAAGAGAACTGGCGAGCAGCAGCCGTGTGTATATTTACACGAACCATTTCGAGCCACTTTTCACCCCCTTATAACTCGAAAACTATTTAAGTTAAATAAACCAAATTTGGTACATATCAAGAGGACCTCAAGATAAACAAGAACCTTAAATTTCATAAATACAGATTAAACAGTTGCGTAGATATTAATATCCAAAAATCGCAATTTTTAAGACTGACTGACTTATAGACATATACAAAACCTAACCCACTTCCAGATGACCTAGAAAGTTCAAATTTTGTAATCAACTAGGTAATAGTGAGTATACAAAGGAAAAAATCAGAAAATACTGAATTTATCTGTATTTAATTTTTTTTTCAATGACATTAATTTTGTTTGTATGAAAAAATGGAAAAGTTTATAAAAATAGAAAATATTATATTCACCTTACTAGTCTTAAAAAATAGATCAAAACTAGTCAGTGGCCGAAAAAAATTTTGAAATCCATCAATAAATGACTGAGATATAGATTATTGAAGTTTACATATTTTAGCGCGAAACATCTGTAGATTCGATGCGCCTCTGACATCACACTCACTCGCGCTAGTATCGCTAGGGCGGATTACTTCGATTGCATGATTTCTTTATTCAAAACTGTTATTAAACGTAAAATAAAAGAAAATTGTAATAAAAATATTGCTCATACAGGTAACAATAATATATAATTTTACATATTCACATTTATTTATTCTTTATT